>NC_064766.1:42967599-43073509 GCF_011397635.1 Epinephelus fuscoguttatus
CTCATCTCAGGGTTAACATACTCAGAGTTTCCCTCATCTCAGGGTTAACACGCTCAGAGTTTCCCTCATCTCAGGGTTAACACACTCAGAGTGTCCCTCATCTCAGGGTTAACATACTCAGAGTGTCCCTCATCTCAGGGTTAACTTACTCAGAGTGTCCCTCATCTCAGGGTTAACATACTCAGACTGTCCCTCATCTCAGGGTTAACACGCTCAGAGTTTCCCTCATCTCAGGGTTAACACACTCAGAGTGTCCCTCATCTCAGGGTTAACACACTCAGAGTGTCCCTCATCTCAGGGTTAACACACTCAGAGTTTCCCTCATCTCAGGGTTAACACACTCAGAGTTTCCCTCATCTCAGGGTTAACTTACTCACAGTGTCCCTCATCTCAGGGTTAACTTACTCAGAGTGTCCCTCATCTCAGGGTTAACACACTCAGAGTTTCCCTCATCTCAGGGTTAACTTACTCAGAGTTTCCCTCATCTCAGGGTTAACTTACTCAGAGTTTCCCTCATCTCAGGGTTAACACGCTCAGAGTTTCCCTCAGGATTAGTTGTTCATAATCTGTTTGTAAACTGCTTCAATAAAAATAAACAAATCACAAATTTAAACAAATTTGTTTCCTGTTTGTTTCAGTCTGAGATTAAAAACAAAGCTTTTGTTTTGATGTTGATGTTTTTCTTTGTTGATTTCTTTTGTTTACAACAACAACCACCACACACACACACACACAGACACACACAGTAACTTTAGTGTAACCAAAATAACGTGCTGCGGTTCACACGCACGCGGAGGGCCAGTGTGTTCTGAGCTTTAAGTCAAACACGTGACCGGGCCTGGGCAGCAGGCGAGTTTACCTGGGAGCTGTGAGCTGAGCCGGGACTGAAGGAAGGAGGTCTCCGGAAACCGCTCCCTCTGTGCCGGGACTGTCCGAATCCTCGGGACCCGCTGCCGAACCCGGCCGGAGAACCATCCCTGTACCCCCGGTTAGATCCAGGGGAGTAGACTGGAGAGCCCGGGGAGAAGGCGGGGCAGCCGCGGGGAGATCCTCCGCGGTGACCGGAGCCTCCGTATGGGGAGCGAGCCCCGGGAAAACTCCAGCAGGAGGCCGGGGAAGGAAACCTTCCAGCCGGCCGCGGAGCTCCGGGACTCCGCTGAGGATTTACCGGTGCTCTGTACATTAGAGACAGTGAGAAGGTACGGAGACAGAGGTAGGCTACAGAACAAAACACGGTGAACTAACCGGAACCGGAAATGGAGGCCGATGTACTTTCGATAGGACAGCCTATAGCACCGCCCATCGGCGACCAGGGTCATCACTGCAGAGAAAATTAAAAAAAAACCCAAAACAAAACAAAACAAAAACACTAGAATGAATTTAAATAAAATGTAACAAAATTAAACTTAACAAAATTTAATGAAATAAAATAAAATAAAGTAAAATGAAACAAAAACAAAAGTGTGTTGGGTCACAGTTTATCTGTAATGAATCAGTTTCTCCTGAAGGAGGCGCTGCTGCTTCAGATGGAAAACTGAATCACCTCAGTGTTGACATAGACGTATATACATAGACGCCGCATTGACTGCCGCTGCCTATTGGAGCCGACGTCCTCGTCGGCCGCCATCTTGGATGGGTCTCGCTTCGCCTCCACAGTGCATTCACTTCTATTGAAGAAGGATCTGTATGCACAAGTAAAATACAATAACTCTCTGAATTTTCAACTGATTTTCACGCGGTTTGGTTTGTTACAAATGGCACACATGTAGTTATGATACAGGATGCTTTCGTGCATTAAAAATACGGGATTTCATGCTTTAATACTTCCTGCAGATAGCAACAGCATGTTATTTAGGTCACAACACAGTGCTTTTATTCACCTCAACCCCAGAGTGGGATATATATATATATATATACATATATATATATACAAATAAACTTGCCTTGCCTTGCCTTGCACACCTTTGTGCACATATTCACTTTTCCACCAGCTGTGCTGCAAATATCCCCTGCTGCTCATCCTTCTGTATCTTTTTTCAAATTATCTTGACCACAGTCCCATTTTCATAGTTATAATACCAATACCAAAATTAATTTCAGTGTTTATGTAAATACTAAAAATGTTTTTTACTACTTTTGAGGGATCACAGCAGTCAGTGTAATAAGCATAACTTTACTTTGCCGGCGAACCCCTCTGATTGGTCAGATGCCGAGTGTTGTCAATCGTTGCAGCGACGCATACGCGGTCAGATTGCAGGTTGCTTCTCTCCTTCCTCTAACTGATTCTATGCAAGCCTCACGATGGCGCATATGTGCAACCATTGTGCATATGTGCAAATGCGTCCCCTCGCGCAGAATGTGACCCCCATGAAAGATGAGGCACTACGCACAGCGCGTGTTCTGCGTTTAGGGAGAGGTGGCCCAGTCTTGGTTTGATCCTAGGAGGGAGCCCTTCTGTGTGGAGTTTATATGTTCTCCCTGTGTCAGCGTGGGTTTCCTCCAGGTGCTCCGACATGTTCTCCCCGTGTCAGCGTGGGTTTCCTCCAGGTGCTCCAGCGTCCTCCCACAGTCCAAAGACATGCAGGTTAATTTACCCTTCTCTAAGGTCCACCCCCCTTAGTTACTGTTGGTAAATCCTACAAACTTTCGGTTTCAGAGCTAGACTGTCATGGCGCTCCCACTGTCGCTAACTGCACTCCCTGGAGAAATACCTCAAATTTTTGGAAAAACAAAAAAGTGATTTCAGAAAGAAGGATCTACAATATGCATTTGAAGGATATTTTCAGGATTTCAGACTGACACAGCAATGAAATCAAGGTTACAAAATAACGATTGAAGCTAAAGCCTACAGATCAAAGAGTAAAAGTGAACCACCATATCACTGCTGATCGCCACAGAAGACAATGAATATAAAGGGAAACTTTGCTGATATTGAACCAGCTGTGTGGCATCGTGTGTGCAGATGAACAGTGTTTATCTTCACCCCCGTGCCGCTCCCAGCACCCAGACTGGCAGCTGGACTGTCGGGGGCTGCGGAAGAAGTCAAACGACGTTCATCTGCGCACACTGTGATGACACACAGCTGGTTCAATATCAGCAACATGTCCCTGTTTCCCTTCACTGGCTCCTGTACAGTGGGGTCAGGTTTTTTTTTCACTTTTATAATCATTAAATAGCAAAAGCAGCATGTGAATACATTCAGTAGGCTATATCTCCAGTAGCTCTCTAGCTAACCCTACACTTTTCAGGGTTTGATTTTGGTTTTGGAACAGGGAGGAAATGTATATCTTTTTCCAACCCCTCCAGGTCATGAGTGTCATTAATACACGTCATGCCCCAGACACAACATTTAGCTCCAAATCCATAAAACCTGCCTGAAAATGAAGGAAATCTGAAACGACTGCATTAGAGTCAATGGAGCACAGCTGTGTTGTTGTCGGACTCTGGTCTGAGCCGGCCTCATGCTATGTTATGATTGGACAGTCTGTGTCTGGGGGTGGGACAATTGGTGACTCTAAATTGTCTGTGGGTGTGAATGTGAGTGTGAATGGTTGTCTGTCTCTATAGCCCTTTTTAAACAGGAATTGTGCAAATTTGCAGGAAAGCCCAATCAGTCTTTTTTCAGCATTGGCAGTATAAAAACAAAATCGGGGAGTGCAGCAAAATGCCGCCTACCTACTTTTGTTTATACAGAATGTGCCTTTTTCGGGGCAATGGGGGGCGTGAGCAAGTAACAAAACGTGTAGCTCAGCGTGTGACGTAAACAGTGACGTGGGAGGGAAGCCGCGGCTGGTTAGTCCTTCGGCGATTCTCTCGTAAGTCGGCCCGTCCTTCACCGTCCCCGTCATCTGATGGTTAATGGCCTCTTCGTTTGCGAGGACAAGGAGGGCGCACAATTCCTTGTCTCCCCAGTTGCTCCCCACAAGTCTTCAACAGCTCCTCCCACAAGCCTTCAACAGCTCCTCCCACAAGTCTTCAACAGCTCCTCCCACAAGCCTTCAACAGCTCCTCCCACAAGCCTTCAACAGCCCCTCCCGTGGCGGAAGGCTGCCTCGTTCTTTTTAAACTAAAAGGGTTCCACCAATATGTCTACCCTACGAAGCGGAAAATTGGGCACCTTGGATCAACTCACCAATCCAGCTCTATGTGTCTAAACGCTCGCAGCTTGCCGACAAAACGGCCCAACATTCGTGGAAAATCTTGCAGTGTAAAATGGGCTTATGTGTCAGTCCTGTGATAGTCTGGTGACCTGTCCAGGGTGAACTCTGCCTCTCATTCAATGTCAGCTGGGATAGGCTCCAGCCCCCTGTGACCTCAACAGGATAAGTGGTTACGAAATGGATGGATGGATAATAATAATAATAATAATAATAACAATGCTGTTAGTTTTTTATTTTTTTTATTTATTGAAATGAACTGCCGGGTGGCACGGTGGTGTGGTGGTTAGCACTCTCGCCTCACAGCAAAAGGGTTGCCGGTTCGATCCCGGGTGTGGGAGCCCTTCTGTGTGGAGTTTGCATGTTCTCCCCGTGTCAGCGTGGGTTTCCTCCAGGTGCTCCAGCTTCCTCCCACAGTCCAAAGACATGCAGGTTAATTGGTGACTCTAAATTGTCCGTAGGTGTGAATGTGAGTGTGAATGGTTGTCTGTCTCTATGTGTCAGCCCTGTGATAGTCTGGTGACCTGTCCAGGGTGAACCCTGACTCTCACCCAGTGTCAGCTGGGATAGGCTCCACCCCCCTGTGACCCTCAAGAGGATGAAGCGGTTAGAAGATGAATGAATGAATGAATGAAATGAACTGCCCTTTGGGTCTAATGAAGTATTTTGAATCTGATCAGAAATTGATCACAGCAATTGATCAAATGTGTTGATAAAATTCATCATTAAGAAAATGAGAAACAGAATCTGACAGACTGATTCATTTCAGTCAAAGAGTCATGAACCAGACTCTGTGGTGTATTCCTCCAACCCAAGATAAATAAACTTAGAGCAGCATCTTCTTCAGGAATGTCAAAGCTCTCAGTGCTGACCTTCTAGCTGCCCTCATCATCATCATCATGATTTGCCTGTCAACATATACAGTATGTCGTTTATTTCCTCTATCGGACTCTTTATTTATTTTTTTCAAGAAAACTAAATAAATATAAAACAATAAACAACATATAGCAGATAAGCAGATAAATAAATAAATAACATCAATAGTTTTAATGAAATGAAATATTCATATCAACATGTGATGTCATATGTTGGCGGTTTGTGTTTTCAGGTGAAGCGCCACCTCTCTGCAGCTGACTAAAGGAACATTCTCCTGAATGTAAAAACACTGACAGTATTAAATGAGGCTGCTCCTCTCCTACTCATCCTCCTCCTCCTCCTACTGATGAAGATGAGTCATCATTGTCATGTGGGCGTCTGAGGTGAGAAACTCAAACTGAGGTGAGAAAAACGATGTGACCATCTGAATGAAAACACTCTGATGTGAGCGCAGAGTCCATGAATGAACGTCCCTGCTCTCATTATGTTTGAGTCAGAGCTTAAACCTGATTGGCTGGCAACCTGCCCAGGTGTGTCCTGCCCCTCCCCTAGTGCATGCTGGGATAAACACCAGTTATCAGTGTGTCCAGAACACCATGTATTATTTAGATGACAGAGTGGGCATGTCGACGAGCATCATGTGATCACTGTGAAACTGTGACATCATCATAAACAATCAGCTGATATATTTAAAACAACTTCATGTTTCTGTTCATTGTTCCTGTTTCCATCACTGATGTCAGAGCTCTGTGCCACTGTGTCATCTTCCTCTTCTTTCTGTAAATGTCTGTGAGACGTCAGCCGCTGGGGACAGAGTGTGGACACATTGAGAACCCAGTGAGGCCAGAGTGGGGACAGAGTGGGGACAGATCAGGGACAGAGTGGGGCCAGACTGGGGATAGAGTGGGGCCAGAGTGGGGGCGGATCGGGGACAGATTGAAGACAGAGTGGGGACAGATCAGGGACAGAGTGGGGCCAGAGTGGGGCCAGACTGGGGATAGAGTGGGGCCAGAGTGGGGACAGATTGAGGACAGAGTGGGGACAGAGTGAGGCCAGATCGGGGACAGAGTGGGGACAGAGTGGGGCCAGATCAGGGACAGATCGGAAACAGAGTGGGGCCAGATCGGGGACAGAGTGGGGCAGGGTGGGGACAGATCAGGGACAGAGTGGGGGCAGATCGGGGACAGAGTGGGGCCAGATCAGGGACAGAGTGGGGGCAGAGTGGGGCCAGATCAGGGACAGATCGGAAACAGAGTGGGGCCAGATCGGGGACAGAGTGGGGCAGGGTGGGGACAGATCGGGGACAGAGTGGGAACAGATCGGGGATAGAGTGGGGACAAAATGGGGACAGATCGAGGACAGATGGGTGACAGAGTGGGGACAGATCAGGGACTGAGTGGGGACAGAGTGGGGACAGATAAGGAATAGAGTGGGGACAGATTGGGAATAGAGTGGGGACAGAGGGGGGACAGATTGGGAATAGAGTGGGAACAGAGTGGGGCCAGATCGAGGACAGAGTGGGGACAGAGTGGGGACAGATTGGGGACCGAGTGGGGACAGATCGGGGACAGATCTGGAACAGATCGGGGACAGATTGGGGAGAGTGGGAACAGATCAGGGACAGATCGGGGAGAGTGGGAACAGATCGGGGACAGATCTGGAACAGATTGGGGACAGATCAGGGAGAGTGGGAACAGATCGGGGACAGATCAGGGAGAGTGGGAACAGATCGGGGACAGATCGGGGAGAGTGGGAACAGATCGGGGACAGATCGGGGACCGAGTGGGGAGAGAGGGGGGACAGAGTGTCTCTGCAGAGGACGTACTGTCCAGTCTGGAAGTGTTAAAGACACTGATGAGTGGGCTGGTGTCCTGACGACTGAACCCTGGGCTGATTTAGCAGCAGCAGCAGAGTGGGTGGAGAGTCTTTGAATAGCAGCAGTGAGTCTGTGCTCAGTGATGGAGTAGCAGTTTGTGGTGGAGGTGGTGTCGAGGTTATCAGGCCTTCCCTCAGCGAACAGCACTGACGTGTCCCGCAGCCGGCCCACACACAAAAAATAGATCCTTGGATTTGACTCACATGACGATCCTCCACCTCTCGTCACGTTTCTCTGGACGTCTTCCCTCCTCGCAGTCCGTCTGCACGTTCTTCACACATCACTGCCCCCGTCAGACCCATTTGTCAGCTTCACACAGAGAAACGGCTCACCTGTAATAATAGCCTCGTCCTCACAGTGATGTCACACAGAAGAAAGGCTTCCAATTGGTTCTCTGTGAAGGACAGATTTACAGTCCTCACAGGTAAAGACAGAGATGACACCGGGGGGGGGGGGGGGGGTAGTGGTTTATAAAAAAAAAAAACTTAAATATAGGCAAATAATCAATTCTGTCAAATATTTTACTGATGTTTTGTTTACTAATAATATTCATGTTTGAATCAGTCGTTCAAGACTGGAAAAGACAACGACCGTCAGGACAGCAGAAAGAATCCAGGATGTCTCCACCTCCAGGGTCCCCAACAGGAAACAGGAAACACCACTGCAGACCATCACACCACCTGTTCCAACAGGCACAACAACAACACACACACACACACACATGCACATTCTGTGGTCTATTAATTACCTGAAGTTGGATTTAAAAACAGGAGGTGAATAAATCACTGAATGATTTCGCAGTGATGTTTTCAGGCTGAAAGGTTCATAAAGACAACATCACGACAGCCGAGTTGCAACCAGTCAGTGTCTAGATCTGTGTTGTTCAGTTAATAATAAGTGTGTATGTATATGTGTAACACACACATATACATACATATATATATATATATATATATATATGTGTGTGTGTGTGTGTGTGTGTGTCTGTTCTCAGCTGTTGTTCTGGACAGTGAGCGCAGATGTTGGACCTGAATCTGCTGGAGCCACTCTCCCAGTCTGGGGGTCACAACCCTCAGTGCAAGACTTAGTGTACAGTCTCAGGGTGCTGGACTTGGTGTACAGTCTCAGGTGCTGGACTTAGTGTACAGTCTCAGGGTGCTGGACTTGGTGTACAGTCTCAGGTGCTGGACTTAGTGTACAGTCTCAGGGTGCTGGACTTAGTGTACAGTCTCAGGGTGCCGGACTTAGTGTACAGTCTCAGGGTGCTGGACTTAGTGTACAGTCTCAGGGTGCCGGACTTAGTGTACAGTCTCAGGGTGTTGGACTTAGTGTACAGTCTCAGGGTGCTGGACTTAGTGTACAGTCTCAGGGTGCTGGACTTAGTGTACAGTCTCAGGGTGTTGGACTTAGTGTACAGTCTCAGGGTGCTAGACTTAGTGTACAGTTTCAGGGTGCAAGACTTAGTGTACAGTCTCAGGGTGCTGGACTTAGTGTACAGTCTCAGGGTGCTGGACTTAGTGTACAGTCTCAGGGTGCAAGACTTAGTGTACAGTCTCAGGGTGCAAGACTTAATGTACAGTCTCAGGGTGCTGGACTTAGTGTACAGTTTCAGGGTGACGGACTTAGTGTACAATCTCAGGGTGCTGGACTTAGTGTACAGTCTCAGGGTGTTGGACTGAGTGTACAGTCTCAGGGTGCAAGACTTCGTGTATGGTGTCAGGGTGCTGGACTGAGTGTACAGTCTCAGGGTGCAAGACTTAGTGTACAGTCTCAGGGTGCTGGACTTAGTGTACAGTCTCAGGGTGCTGGACTTAGTGTACAGTCTCAGGGTGCCAGACTTAGTGTACAGTCTCAGGGTGTTGGACTTAGTGTACAGTCTCAGGGTGCTGGACTTAGTGTACAGTCTCAGGGTGCAAGACTTAGTGTACAGTCTCAGGGTGCTGGACTTAGTGTACAGTCTCAGGGTGCTGGACTTAGTGTACAGTCTCAGGGTGCAAGACTTAGTGTACAGTCTCAGGGTGCAAGACTTAATGTACAGTCTCAGGGCGCTGGACTTAGTGTACAGTTTCAGGGTGACGGACTTAGTGTACAGTCTCAGGGTGCTGGACTTAGTGTACAGTCTCAGGGTGTTGGACTGAGTGTACAGTCTCAGGGTGCAAGACTTCGTGTATGGTGTCAGGGTGCTGGACTGAGTGTACAGTCTCAGGGTGCAAGACTTAGTGTACAGTCTCAGGGTGCTGGACTTAGTGTACAGTCTCAGGGTGCAAGACTTAGTGTACAGTCTCAGGGTGCTGGACTTAGTGTACAGTCTCAGGGTGCAAGACTTAGTGTAAAGTCTCAGGGTGCAAGACTTAGTGTACAGTCTCAGGGTGCTGGACTTAGTGTACAGTCTCAGGGTGCTGGACTTAGTGTACAGTCTCAGGGTGCAAGACTTAGTGTACAGTCTCAGGGTGCAAGACTTAGTGTACAGTCTCAGGGTGCTGGACTTAGTGTACAGGCTCAGGGTGCTGGACTTAGTGTACAGCCCATTTAGTGACATGCAGTAGAGCCCAGTTAGTGACATGCAGTAGAGTCCAGTTAGTGACATGCAGTAGAGCCCAGTTAGTGACATGCAGTAGAGCCCAGTTAGTGACATGCAGTAGAGTCCAGTTAGTGACATGCAGTAGAGCCCAGTTAGTGACATGTAGCAGAGTCCAGTTAGTGACATGTCCCAGTTAGTGGCATGCAGTAGAGCCCAGTTAGTGACATGCAGTAGAGCCCAGTTAGTGACATGTAGTAGAGTCCAGTTAGTGACATGTAGCAGAGTCCTGTTAGTGACATGCAGTAGAGCCCAGTTAGTGACATGTAGTAGAGTCCAGTTAGTGACATGTAGCAGAGTCCTGTTACTGACATGCAGTAGAGCCCAGTTAGTGACATGCAGTAGAGTCCAGTTAGTGACATGTAGTAGAGTCCAGTTAGTGACATGTAGCAGAGTCCAGTTAGTGACATGCAGTAGAGCCCAGTTAGTGACATGTAGCAGAGTCCAGTTAGTGACATGCAGTAGAGTCCAGTTAGTGACATGTAGTAGAGTCCAGTTAGTGACACGCAGTAGAGTCCAGTTAGTGACACGCAGTAGAGTCCAGTTAGCGACATGTAGCAGAGTCCAGTTAGTGACATGTAGTAGAGTCCAGTTAGTGACATGCAGTAGAGCCCAGTTAGTGACATGCAGTAGAGTCCAGTTAGTGACATGTAGTAGAGTCCAGTTAGTGACATGTAGCAGAGTCCAGTTAGTGACATGTAGTAGAGTCCAGTTAGTGACATGCAGTAGAGTCCAGTTAGTGACATGTAGTAGAGTCCAGTTAGTGACATGCAGTAGAGCCCAGTTAGTGACATGCAGTAGAGCCCAGTTAGTGACATGCAGTAGAGTCCAGTTAGTGACATGTAGTAGAGCCCAGTTAGTGACATGCAGTAGAGCCCAGTTAGTGACATGCAGTAGAGTCCAGTTAGTGACATGTAGCAGAGTCCAGTTAGTGACATGCAGTAGAGTCCAGTTAGTGACATGCAGTAGAGCCCAGTTAGTGACATGTAGTAGAGCCCAGTTAGTGACATGTAGTAGAGTCCAGTTAGTGACATGCAGTAGAGTCCAGTTAGTGACATGCAGTAGAGTCCAGTTAGTGACATGTAGTAGAGTCCAGTTAGTGACATGCAGTAGAGCCCAGTTAGTGACATGCAGTAGAGTCCAGTTAGTGACATGTAGCAGAGTCCAGTTAGTGACATGCAGTAGAGTCCAGTTAGTGACATGTAGCAGAGTCCAGTTAGTGACATGCAGTAGAGACCAGTTAGTGACATGCAGTAGAGTCCAGTTAGTGACATGTAGCAGAGTCCAGTTAGTGACATGCAGTAGAGCCCAGTTAGTGACATGCAGTAGAGCCCAGTTAGTGACATGTAGTAGAGTCCAGTTAGTGACATGCAGTTGAGCCCAGTTAGTGACATGTAGTAGAGTCCAGTTAGTGACATGCAGTTGAGCCCAGTTAGTGACATGCAGTAGAGCCCAGTTAGTGACATGTAGTAGAGTCCAGTTAGTGACATGCAGTAGAGCCCAGTTAGTGACATGCAGTAGAGCCCAGTTAGTGACATGCAGTTGAGCCCAGTTAGTGACATGCAGTAGAGTCCAGTTAGTGACATGCAGTAGAGTCCAGTTAGTGACATGCAGTTGAGCCCAGTTAGTGACATGCAGTAGAGTCCAGTTAGTGACATGCAGTAGAGACCAGTTAGTGACATGCAGTAGAGTCCAGTTAGTGACATGCAGTAGAGTCCAGTTAGTGACATGCAGTAGAGTCCAGTTAGTGACATGCAGTAGAGCCCAGTTAGTGACATGCAGTTGAGCCCAGTTAGTGACATGTAGTAGAGTCCAGTTAGTGACATGCAGTTGAGCCCAGTTAGTGACATGCAGTAGAGCCCAGTTAGTGACATGTAGTAGAGTCCAGTTAGTGACATGCAGTAGAGCCCAGTTAGTGACATGCAGTTGAGCCCAGTTAGTGACATGCAGTTGAGCCCAGTTAGTGACATGCAGTAGAGTCCAGTTAGTGACATGCAGTAGAGTCCAGTTAGTGACATGCAGTAGAGCCCAGTTAGTGACATGCAGTAGAGCCCAGTTAGTGACATGCAGTAGAGTCCAGTTAGTGACATGCAGTAGAGTCCAGTTAGTGACATGCAGTAGAGTCCAGTTAGTGACATGCAGTAGAGTCCAGTTAGTGACATGTAGTAGAGCCCAGTTAGTGACATGCAGTTGAGCCCAGTTAGTGACATGCAGTTGAGCCCAGTTAGTGACATGCAGTAGAGTCCAGTTAGTGACATGCAGTAGAGTCCAGTTAGTGACATGCAGTAGAGCCCAGTTAGTGACATGCAGTAGAGTCCAGTTAGTGACATGCAGTAGAGACCAGTTAGTGACATGCAGTAGAGTCCAGTTAGTGACATGTAGCAGAGTCCAGTTAGTGACATGCAGTAGAGACCAGTTAGTGACATGCAGTAGAGTCCAGTTAGTGACATGTAGCAGAGTCCAGTTAGTGACATGCAGTAGAGTCCAGTTAGTGACATGCAGTAGAGACCAGTTAGTGACATGCAGTAGAGTCCAGTTAGTGACATGCAGTAGAGCCCAGTTAGTGACATGTAGTAGAGTCCAGTTAGTGACATGCAGTTGAGCCCAGTTAGTGACATGTAGTAGAGTCCAGTTAGTGACATGCAGTTGAGACGAGTTAGTGACATGATGTAGAGGCCTGTTAGTGACATGTAGTAGAGTCCAGTTAGTGACATGCAGTCCAGTTAGTGACATGCAGTAGAGCCCAGTTAGTGACATGCAGTAGAGCCCAGTTAGTGACATGCAGTAGAGTCCAGTTAGTGACATGCAGTAGAGTCCAGTTAGTGACATGCAGTAGAGCCCAGTTAGTGACATGTAGCAGAGTCCAGTTAGTGACATGCAGTAGAGTCCAGTTAGTGACATGTAGTAGAGTCCAGTTAGTGACACGCAGTAGAGTCCAGTTAGTGACACGCAGTAGAGTCCAGTTAGCGACATGTAGCAGAGTCCAGTTAGTGACATGTAGTAGAGTCCAGTTAGTGACATGCAGTAGAGCCCAGTTAGTGACATGCAGTAGAGTCCAGTTAGTGACATGTAGTAGAGTCCAGTTAGTGACATGTAGTAGAGTCCAGTTAGTGACATGTAGCAGAGTCCAGTTAGTGACATGCAGTAGAGCCCAGTTAGTGACATGTAGTAGAGTCCAGTTAGTGACATGCAGTAGAGTCCAGTTAGTGACATGTAGTAGAGTCCAGTTAGTGACATGTAGCAGAGTCCAGTTAGTGACATGTAGTAGAGTCCAGTTAGTGACATGCAGTAGAGCCCAGTTAGTGACATGTAGTAGAGTCCAGTTAGTGACATGCAGTAGAGCCCAGTTAGTGACATGTAGTAGAGCCCAGTTAGTGACATGTAGTAGAGTCCAGTTAGTGACATGTAGCAGAGTCCAGTTAGTGACATGTAGTAGAGTCCAGTTAGTGACATGCAGTAGAGCCCAGTTAGTGACATGTAGTAGAGTCCAGTTAGTGACATGTAGTAGAGTCCAGTTAGTGACATGTAGCAGAGTCCAGTTAGTGACATGTAGTAGAGTCCAGTTAGTGACATGCAGTAGAGCCCAGTTAGTGACATGCAGTAGAGCCCAGTTAGTGACATGTAGTAGAGTCCAGTTAGTGACATGCAGTAGAGCCCAGTTAGTGACATGCAGTAGAGTCCAGTTAGTGACATGTAGCAGAGTCCAGTTAGTGACATGCAGTAGAGTCCAGTTAGTGACATGTAGCAGAGTCCAGTTAGTGACATGCAGTAGAGACCAGTTAGTGACATGCAGTAGAGTCCAGTTAGTGACATGTAGCAGAGTCCAGTTAGTGACATGCAGTAGAGCCCAGTTAGTGACATGCAGTAGAGTCCAGTTAGTGACATGTAGTAGAGTCCAGTTAGTGACATGCAGTTGAGCCCAGTTAGTGACATGTAGTAGAGTCCAGTTAGTGACATGCAGTTGAGCCCAGTTAGTGACATGCAGTAGAGCCCAGTTAGTGACATGTAGTAGAGTCCAGTTAGTGACATGCAGTTGAGCCCAGTTAGTGACATGTAGTAGAGTCCAGTTAGTGACATGCAGTTGAGCCCAGTTAGTGACATGCAGTTGAGCCCAGTTAGTGACATGCAGTAGAGTCCAGTTAGTGACATGCAGTAGAGTCCAGTTAGTGACATGCAGTTGAGCCCAGTTAGTGACATGCAGTAGAGTCCAGTTAGTGACATGCAGTAGAGCCCAGTTAGTAACATGTAGCAGAGTCCAGTTAGTGACATGCAGTAGAGTCCAGTTAGTGACATGTAGTAGAGCCCAGTTAGTGACATGCAGTAGAGTCCAGTTAGTGACATGTAGCAGAGTCCAGTTAGTGACATGCAGTAGAGTCCAGTTAGTGACATGTAGAGTCCAGTTAGTGACATGCAGTAGAGACCAGTTAGTGACATGCAGTAGAGTCCAGTTAGTGACATGTAGCAGAGTCCAGTTAGTGACATGCAGTAGAGTCCAGTTAGTGACATGTAGCAGAGTCCAGTTAGTGACATGCAGTAGAGTCCAGTTAGTGACATGTAGCAGAGTCCAGTTAGTGACATGCAGTAGAGCCCAGTTAGTGACATGCAGTAGAGTCCAGTTAGTGACATGTAGTAGAGTCCAGTTAGTGACATGCAGTTGAGTCCAGTTAGTGACATGTAGTAGAGTCCAGTTAGTGACATGCAGTAGAGTCCAGTTAGTGACATGCAGAGTCCAGTTAGTGACATGCAGTAGAGCCCAGTTAGTGACATGCAGTAGAGCCCAGTTAGTGACATGTAGTAGAGTCCAGTTAGTGACATGCAGTTGAGCCCAGTTAGTGACATGCAGTTGAGCCCAGTTAGTGACATGCAGTAGAGTCCAGTTAGTGACATGCAGTAGAGTCCAGTTAGTGACATGCAGTTGAGCCCAGTTAGTGACATGTAGTAGAGTCCAGTTAGTGACATGCAGTAGCTCCCCAGTTAGTGACATGCAGTAGAGTCCAGTTAGTGACATGTAGCAGAGTCCAGTTAGTGACATGCAGTAGAGTCCAGTTAGTGACATGTAGCAGAGTCCAGTTAGTGACATGCAGTAGAGACCAGTTAGTGACATGCAGTAGAGTCCAGTTAGTGACATGTAGCAGAGTCCAGTTAGTGACATGCAGTAGAGCCCAGTTAGTGACATGCAGTAGAGCCCAGTTAGTGACATGTAGTAGAGTCCAGTTAGTGACATGCAGTTGAGCCCAGTTAGTGACATGTAGTAGAGTCCAGTTAGTGACATGCAGTTGAGCCCAGTTAGTGACATGTAGTAGAGCCCAGTTAGTGACATGCAGTAGAGTCCAGTTAGTGACATGCAGTAGAGTCCAGTTAGTGACATGTAGCAGAGTCCAGTTAGTGACATGTAGCAGAGTCCAGTTAGTGACATGTAGTAGAGTCCAGTTAGTGACATGCAGTAGAGCCTAGTTAGTGACATGTAGTAGAGTCCAGTTAGTGACATGCAGTAGAGTCCAGTTAGTGACATGCAGTAGAGTCCAGTTAGTGACATGTAGCAGAGTCCAGTTAGTGACATGCAGTAGAGTCCAGTTAGTGACATGCAGTAGAGCCCAGTTAGTGACATGCAGTAGAGCCCAGTTAGTGACATGTAGTAGAGTCCAGTTAGTGACATGCAGTAGAGTCCAGTTAGTGACATGTAGTAGAGTCCAGTTAGTGACATGCAGTTGAGCCCAGTTAGTGACATGTAGTAGAGCCCAGTTAGTGACATGCAGTAGAGTCCAGTTAGTGACATGCAGTAGAGTCCAGTTAGTGACATGTAGCAGAGTCCAGTTAGTGACATGTAGCAGAGTCCAGTTAGTGACATGTAGTAGAGTCCAGTTTGTGACATGCAGTAGAGTCCAGTTAGTGACATGTAGCAGAGTCCAGTTAGTGACATGCAGTAGAGACCAGTTAGTGACATGCAGTAGAGTCCAGTTAGTGACATGTAGCAGAGTCCAGTTAGTGACATGCAGTAGAGCCCAGTTAGTGACATGCAGTAGAGCCCAGTTAGTGACATGTAGTAGAGTCCAGTTAGTGACATGCAGTTGAGCCCAGTTAGTGACATGTAGTAGAGTCCAGTTAGTGACATGCAGTTGAGCCCAGTTAGTGACATGCAGTAGAGCCCAGTTAGTGACATGCAGTAGAGTCCAGTTAGTGACATGCAGTAGAGTCCAGTTAGTGACATGTAGCAGAGTCCAGTTAGTGACATGTAGCAGAGTCCAGTTAGTGACATGCAGTAGAGTCCAGTTAGTGACATGCAGTAGAGCCCAGTTAGTGACATGCAGTAGAGTCCAGTTAGTGACATGCAGTAGAGTCCAGTTAGTGACATGTAGTAGAGTCCAGTTAGTGACATGTAGCAGAGTCCAGTTAGTGACATGCAGTAGAGTCCAGTTAGTGACATGCAGTAGAGCCCAGTTAGTGACATGCAGTAGAGACCAGTTAGTGACATGCAGTAGAGTCCAGTTAGTGACATGCAGTAGAGCCCAGTTAGTGACATGTAGTAGAGTCCAGTTAGTGACATGTAGCAGAGTCCAGTTAGTGACATGTAGTAGAGTCCAGTTAGTGACATGCAGTAGAGCCCAGTTAGTGACATGTAGTAGAGTCCAGTTAGTGACATGTAGTAGAGTCCAATTAGTGACATGTAGTAGAGTCCAGTTAGTGACATGTAGCAGAGTCCAGTTAGTGACATGTAGTAGAGTCCAGTTAGTGACATGCAGTAGAGCCCAGTTAGTGACATGCAGTAGAGCCCAGTTAGTGACATGTAGTAGAGTCCAGTTAGTGACATGCAGTAGAGCCCAGTTAGTGACATGCAGTAGAGTCCAGTTAGTGACATGTAGCAGAGTCCAGTTAGTGACATGCAGTAGAGTCCAGTTAGTGACATGTAGCAGAGTCCAGTTAGTGACATGCAGTAGAGACCAGTTAGTGACATGCAGTAGAGTCCAGTTAGTGACATGTAGCAGAGTCCAGTTAGTGACATGCAGTAGAGCCCAGTTAGTGACATGTAGTAGAGTCCAGTTAGTGACATGCAGTTGAGCCCAGTTAGTGACATGCAGTAGAGCCCAGTTAGTGACATGTAGTAGAGTCCAGTTAGTGACATGCAGTTGAGCCCAGTTAGTGACATGTAGTAGAGTCCAGTTAGTGACATGCAGTTGAGCCCCAGTTAGTGACATGCAGTTGAGCCCAGTTAGTGACATGCAGTAGAGTCCAGTTAGTGACATGCAGAGTCCAGTTAGTGACATGCAGTTGAGCCCAGTTAGTGACATGCAGTAGAGTCCAGTTAGTGACATGCAGTAGAGCCAGTTAGTGACATGCAGAGTCCAGTTAGTGACATGCAGTAGAGTCCAGTTAGTGACATGTAGTAGAGCCCAGTTAGTGACATGCAGTAGAGTCCAGTTAGTGACATGTAGCAGAGTCCAGTTAGTGACATGCAGTAGAGTCCAGTTAGTGACATGTAGCAGAGTCCAGTTAGTGACATGCAGTAGAGACCAGTTAGTGACATGCAGTAGAGTCCAGTTAGTGACATGTAGCAGAGTCCAGTTAGTGACATGCAGTAGAGTCCAGTTAGTGACATGTAGCAGAGTCCAGTTAGTGACATGCAGTAGAGACCAGTTAGTGACATGTAGAAGAGTCCAGTTAGTGACATGCAGTAGAGCCCAGTTAGTGACATGCAGTAGAGACCAGTTAGTGACATGTAGTAGAGTCCAGTTAGTGACATGCAGTTGAGCCCAGTTAGTGACATGTAGTAGAGTCCAGTTAGTGACATGCAGTTGAGCCCAGTTAGTGACATGCAGTAGAGCCCAGTTAGTGACATGTAGTAGAGTCCAGTTAGTGACATGCAGTTGAGCCCAGTTAGTGACATGCAGTTGAGCCCAGTTAGTGACATGCAGTAGAGCCCAGTTAGTGACATGCAGTTGAGCCCAGTTAGTGACATGCAGTAGAGTCCAGTTAGTGACATGCAGTAGAGCCCAGTTAGTGACATGCAGTAGAGTCCAGTTAGTGACATGTAGCAGAGTCCAGTTAGTGACATGCAGTAGAGTCCAGTTAGTGACATGTAGCAGAGTCCAGTTAGTGACATGCAGTAGAGACCAGTTAGTGACATGCAGTAGAGTCCAGTTAGTGACATGTAGCAGAGTCCAGTTAGTGACATGCAGTAGAGCCCAGTTAGTGACATGCAGTAGAGTCCAGTTAGTGACATGTAGTAGAGTCCAGTTAGTGACATGCAGTTGAGCCCAGTTAGTGACATGTAGTAGAGTCCAGTTAGTGACATGCAGTTGAGCCCAGTTAGTGACATGCAGTTGAGCCCAGTTAGTGACATGCAGTTGAGCCCAGCTAGTGACATGCAGTAGAGTCCAGTTAGTGACATGCAGTAGAGTCCAGTTAGTGACATGCAGTTGAGCCCAGTTAGTGACATGCAGTTGAGTCCAGTTAGTGACATGCAGTTGAGCCCAGTTAGTGACATGTAGTAGAGCCCAGTTAGTGACATGCAGTAGAGTCCAGTTAGTGACATGCAGTAGAGTCCAGTTAGTGACATGTAGCAGAGTCCAGTTAGTGACATGCAGTAGAGCCCAGTTAGTGTCATGCAATTGAGCCCAGTTAGTGACATGCAGTTGAGCCCAGTTAGTGACATGCAGTAGAGTCCAGTTAGTGACATGCAGTAGAGTCCAGTTAGTGACATGCAGTAGAGGCCAGTTAGTGACATGCAGTAGAGTCCAGTTAGTGACATGTAGTAGAGCCCAGTTAGTGACATGCAGTAGAGCCCAGTTAGTGACATGCAGTAGAGCCCAGTTAGTGTCATGCAGTTGAGCCCAGTTAGTGACATGCAGTTGAGCCCAGTTAGTGACATGCAGTAGAGTCCAGTTAGTGACATGCAGTAGAGCCCAGTTAGTGTCATGCAATTGAGCCCAGTTAGTGACATGCAGTAGAGCCCAGTTAGTGTCATGCAGTAGAGTCCAGTTAGTGACATGTAGTAGAGCCCAGTTAGTGACATGCAGTAGAGCCCAGTTAGTGACATGTAGTAGAGCCCAGTTAGTGACATGCAGTTGAGCCCGACATGCAGTGCCCCTCCTCCCTACTTTTCAAATTCTGGACCTCACTAATTTCTAAACCATTGCTATGGCCACGGTGCTATGATGCACACTAAATCCTGACTGAAATTCATCAGTTCCCCAGTGGGACCAGTGGAATCAGTGTGTGCTGTGGTGTATAAATATTGCCTCAGTGAATGTTTCCGGCGTCTCTCAGGTGAATGAACTCGGACTGTTTATCGTGTCGCCTGAACAAACTGATCTGAGTTCAGATTGAACCTGTAGTGACCTCTGAGATTGTGGAGCTGACGTGTGGTCGGGTTCATGTCCGTTCACAGGCTGAGGAAACACACACACACACACACACACACACACACACACACACACACACACACAGACACACACACACATTCTGTGGTTTATTAATTACCTGACGTCAGATTTAAAAACTGGTGGTGAATAAATCACTGAATGATTTTGCAGTGATGTTTTCAGGCTGAAAGGTTCATAAAGACAACATCACAACAGCTGAGTTGCAACCAGTCAGTGTCTAGATCTGTGTTGTTCAGTTAATCATAAGTGTGTGTGTGTGTGTGTGCGTGTGTGTGTGCATGTGTGTGTGATGTCTGGATTAACGTCCAATGAACCTCATATCAACAATAATCAACTGACCGGTTGAGAACCACACAACGAACTGACAATTCTTTGATGGAAACTGGATTTGAGAGTTGGAAGCATCCACAATTATTATTCTTATTCTTATTAATATTACTATTATTATTCCCACTTTGTGCCATTTAACAGTTTCCAATTCTTTCAACATAAAAACATCAAAAACATTCAGTTAAATCAGGACCAGCGTGATGCAGCCCTTCTGTGTGGAGTTTGCATGTTCCCCCCGTGTCAGCGTGGGTTTCCTCCAGGTGCTCTGACATGTTCTCCCTGTGTCAGTGTGGGTTTCCTCCAGGTGCTCTGACATGTTCTCCCCGTGTCAGCGTGGGTTTCCTCCAGGTGCTCCAGCTTCCTCCCACAGTCCAAAGACATGCAGGTTAATTGGTGACTCTAAATTGTCCGTAGGTGTGAATGTGAGTGTGAATGGTTGTCTGTCTCTATGTGTCAGTCCTGTGATAGTCTGGCGACCTGTCCAGGGTGAACCCTGCCTCTCACCCAGTGTCAGCTGGGATAGGCTCCAGCCCCCTGTGACCTCCACAGGATAAGCGGTTAGAAAATGGATGGATGCATAATAATAATAATAATAATAATAATAATAATAATAAATAGTCCATACCCACTGAGTGCACAGTTGCCCACATACAGTGTCACATGGTGTGTGTTTGGGATACAGGTCATAGAAAATTGCAGATTAAATAGTCAACTGAACCCATTAAGAAGAGCAATGTATTCAGACAGAGTGTTTATGAATTTGATAGTGCGATTGCTTTATTGAAAGTACAGTAGCACCATTGCCAATAGTGGGATAGTTAGTGGGCTAAAACTGTACATTAGTAGTTGAGGTAGCACGCTGAAAGGCAGATAGTTAAAGTGTTTATATGTTGTATTGACTTAAAAGTGGGGAGCACTGGTAGTTCACATGGCAAAGGTGCGGCTAGCCCTTTTTGCAGCAGCATACCATACCATGACTTAGTCATACCAAAAATTAGAAAAAAATCCCCAACATTCAGCCACACTGGGAACCACAGTGATTGGTCGCATTTTAGCCCCTTTTTTGCATGGTGATTGGTGAAACCTTTGAGATGTTACACACCTTTATGTGATGAGCCACGCCCTCCGCAATATTCATTGCCTTATAGAAGCTCAGTTTTAGTAAGTTTTCCAACTTTTGCCAAGAAGGAACTTTAGATATTGGTCCCTAGATTATGTTCACCCAGTTTCATGCAGATCGCTTAAACTTCCCAGGAAGAGATCCATTTGAAGTGTTTTTCAAAAAATTCATAATGGTTGCAGCCGGAGGTTGTCTCCCTCCTTGCCACTATTCGGCACTGTGTTTGCTTTCCAACCACCGTGATTGCGGGGCGGTGCCATGCGCACCGTTATATTCAGGTGTGAGGCCGCGACCCGTCCTCTCTTCCGCTCCTCACTTGCTCCCGTGGTGGCTGTGGCGTGGCGTGTCAGCGTTGTTTGGCGTGCCACGTTTGTTTGGTGCAGCCGTCCCGTGTTTGTGACCGCCGTTGAGGCACACAAATCTTCTCTACCCTGGTAAGCATCTGCGGTCTTCTCCTTTTGCTCTGTATGTGCGTAATGCGCAGTTTGGTCACACACTCTCCACTCCTTGCAGCGCAGCTGACTGCTTGGTCCGGGGGAGGCGGGAATGGCTCGCTGGAGCCTCGCTGTGTTCAGCTACTGGTCCGCTCTGGTATGTTGTCCGCACGTTGTCTGCCTGTTCATTTTCAACTGTTGCTTGGCTCCCTGCTGATCACTCTCTTGTGCGTAATTCTCAGGCCGTGTGTGTTTAAAGCTGCGTCCTGTGAGGCTCGCATCCGCTGGTTGTCTATGTTCGCTGTGCATGCCTGGCACCCCTGGTATGTATTAATTTGGTTTCTTAAGTTAGTTTCTATTCATTTAATTAATTTACTAAATATTAGGTTTTGTTTCTGTTTCTTTTTTTTAGTGGCCTGTAACTCTGGCCATCACTGACCATCACTCCTGGAGCTGCGTTGCTGTTTTGGTTTTTATGTTCTAATTCTGTTTTGGTTATTCTGTTTTGGCTTTTCTGGTTTTGGTTCTTTTCTTTCTTTTCTTTCCTCTTCATTTTGGTGTTTGGTTTCCTGTTTAAAATTTGTTTGTTTTTTTTTGTATTTGTTTGGTGTGGGGCGGACTACGCTTTGGCCCGACGCGGCTGGTTGCCGCCTGGACCTACTGACTGAGGTCCCATTGATTTAAGGGCTGTGCTGGGGCCTACATGATTGCCCCTGCCACCAACCATGATCTCTTTATTTTAAACCTTGTGTTAATTTGTTTCATTCGTGTTTCTTTGGTGGTTCTTTTCAATTAGTTCAGTAATTTTCTTTATCTTTTGGGTTATTAATTGTGATAAATTGATTTAATTATTCATATTTTCTTGTATTGGATTTCAGTTGGGTTAAATTAGGTTCATTAAATTACGGTTCTTTTGTAATTTTTATTAGTTAGTCCACACCAATTTTTGTTTAGTCCTTGGGCATGTTTTATTAATCCTTGTTCTCTTTTTTTGTTCAGGTGCTGGTGGCTGACGGCGGCAGTTTGACCCCTGGTGGTGGTGCATTCTTCACAAACCCCCTCCCTTTTTTGTTGTGTGTGTGTGCAGTGTCACGGGTGGTTTATTTTGAGGATCCCTTCTCCCTTTTTGGTTTCTGCCGCATGGTAAGCCCCAGCCCTGACCTTATTCCCCTCCCCTGTCCAAGTGCCTATTTTATATTATGTGTGGTGTGTGACATATTGTTTCTTTTCTTTTGTATAATTTAGTTTAATAAAGTTTGTTTGTTTTTAAAATTACAAACCGTCTCGCCCCAGTCGTTTACGAATCTGTGTGACCTGATCTAGTTAAAATCTTAGTCTAGTATTTCCTGGGGTGCAATTGCAATTCCCCAGGTGGCGTTGTCGGACACCTGAATCTTGATACTGATATTTAACCCCCCCCCCCCCACCCCCACCCCCCCCACCCCCAACTCGCCACATGGTGGAAAATCTATATTTGCGGAAGTTATGGGTTCCTCATGAGGAGAGGTATCATGCCCCCCCTTTGGCCAATTGATGTAATATTGCTTCATCGGCATCCTCCCATGACCCTCTACCACTGTGCCAAATTTCACATGGATTGACCAAGTCAGTGAGGAGAAAAACGTGGAACACACATACACACACACACACACACACACACACACACACACACACACACACACACACAGAGTGATGCTGTAATAACATTTCTGCCGATAATGTTATACCATCAGTCAATCAATCAATCAATCAATCAGTCATATTTGTGATATGGAATTATATAAAATGAAGTGTCAGTGAAATATTATTTTGTGAATTTCATCAGCATCGCCCTAGTTCTATCCTCAAAGGACCAATTAGATTGTTCCATTTGATTTTAGATTACATTACAGAAAATGAAGAAACTTTTCTGATCCTTCAGAGACCTGCACTACGAAGCAGGATTTGGAGTTACCAAGGTAACTTTGGGGTTAACTCTGGGTTTTCAGTACTACAAAACTGGTTCTCTTTGTACTGGGATAAATCACCGTGGTAACTGATGCTGAACAGCTGACCTGCTCTGGAGCAGGTTAACTTCAGGTTAAAGGATCACAGCCTGTCAACACCCGACCTCTGACCAATCAGATCACTGAAGACAAAAGTATCTATGGACATAAAACAGAGGAGCCTGTATGTTGTTATAGGTCAGTAGAATCATTTCATATTCCCAAGACTCTGTTTCCACTGGTGTTAAAACAGAGCTTCTAACAAATGGAGAGATTGTTTACAACATTAAACACATGATTTTAGCAGGATTTGAAATTATTTAGTTAATTTTAGTCCGCAGTGACAGTGTTGCTGCTTTTACTCTCTGATTCATCACTGCAGCTCAGAAGACATGAGACACCTGTGTGATGATAAAACAGATCATATTTTATTAGTAAAATAATCCTCACACTATTAATCAGCTCCTGTTATTATAAATGTCACATGTCAGTCATACAGACCTCATCAGTCATCAAGTACTTCTTCACTCTTTACTTCAGCAGCAGAAACAGTCTGGTGTTACTTTAAAGTGTTTATGCGACATATTCAGACAAGTTTCATCATCTTCCAACTAACAGCAAAAAACACTCTATACTAATGTCACATACAGTTCAGTGATAACTGCACATATTTTTGGTCTCGGGTGATGGTGAATTTGTTGTGTGGTTCTTTCAGTGTGTCTAGATCTTCTGTTTTCAGATTACAGTTTGTCTTTTTCATCCCACGTCACTGACATTTTATTGTCTCGTCAACAAAACTCCGTTGGTTCCGTTTCATTTCATCTCATCTCATATGAAGCAGCCTCCTTCATTCATGGTTCTGATGATGACGCTAGCAAATAACAGCCCCGCCCCTTTTACATGAACGCGCTCGTGACTGGATAGGAAAACTCAGAGTTGACTGAACTAGTTGATAATCAGCATCATAGCACTGGTTATCAGACGGCCAGTGTTAGGGTTAGTCAGACCAAACAGTGAGAAGATATCCTGGGTAAGTTGAACTGGCTTCATTGTACAGGCCTCATGTTTTGTTCATTCAGATAATCTTCACTAATCAACGCCACAAACAAACGTCACTGCCACAACCAGGCTGTAAACAAACTCCAACACGGTCACATGACTAAATGGCACCACCACAACCAGGGCATAAACAAACTACACCACAGTCACATGGCTAAACATCACCTCCACAACCAGGCCATGAACAAACTATGCCACGGTCACATGACTAAACATCACCGCCACAACCAGGCTGTAAACAAACTACACCACGGTCACATGACTAAACGTCACCACTACAACTAGGGCATAAACAAACTACACCACGGTCACATGACTAAACGTCACCACCACAACCAGGGCATAAACAAACTACACCACGGTCACATGGCTAAACATCACCACCACAACCAGGCCATGAACAAACTACACCACGGTCACATGACTAAACATCACCACAACAACCAGGCCATAAACAAACTACACCACGGTCATAAACAAACTACACAACAGTCACATGACTAAATGTGACCACCACAACCAAGCCGTAAATAAACTACACCACGGTCACATGACTAAACGTCACCACCACAACCAGGGCATAAGCAAACTACACCACGGTCACATGACTTAACGTCGCCACAACAACCAGGCCGTAAACAAACTACAACACGGTCATAAACACACTACACAATGGTCACATGACTAAATGTCACCGCCACAACCAGGCTGTAAACAAACTACACCATGGTCACATGACTAAACGTCACTGCCACAACCAGGCCGTAAACAAACTACACCACGGTCACATGACTAAACATCACTGCCACAACCAAGCCGTAAACAAACTACACAACAGTCACATGACTAAACGTCACCACCACAACCAGGCCGTAAACAAACTATACCACGGTCACATGACTAAACGTCACCGCCACAACCAAGCCGTAAACAAACTACACAACAGTCACATGACTACACGTCACCGCCACAACCAGGCCGTAAACAAACTACACCACGGTCACAGGACTAAACGTCACCGCCACAACAAGGGCATGAACAAACTACACCACGGTCACATGACTAAACGGCACCACCACAACCAGGCCGTAAACAAACTACACCACGGTCACATGACTAAACGTCACCGCCACAACCAGGGAATAAACAAACTACACCACGGTCACATGACTAAACGTCACCGCCACAACCAGGGAATAAACAACCTACACCACGGTCACATGACTAAATGTCACCACCACAACCAGGGCATAAACAAACTACACAGCGGTCACATGACTTGTCCCAGTATTCGGCATAGCGGGGCCTTCAGAAAAAATGGGAAACCCCGCCATTACGATGAATGAAAGTCTATTTTTGGAAAGGCAGGTTTTCGTAAAGGCGTGGTGTAACCGTAGCAGCAGTAGCAGCAGCAGTAGTAACAGTAGTAGTAGTAGTAGTAGTAGTAGTGGTAGTATCAGTAGTAGTAGTAGCAGTAGTAGTAGTAGTAGTAGTAGTGGTAGTATCAGTAGTAGTAGTAGCAATAGTAGCAGTAGCAGTATCAGCAGCAGTAGTAGCAGCAGCAGTAGCAGTAGTAGTAGTAGTAGTGGCGGTGGCAGCGGTGGCGGTGGTGGTGGCGGTGGTGGCGGTGGCGGTGGTGGCAGGCGGTGGCGGTGGTGGTGGCAGCGGTGCCAGCGGCGGTGGCAGCGGCGGTGGTGGCAGCGGTGCCGGTGGCGGTGGCGGCGCAGCGGTGGTGGTGGTGGCGGTGGTGGTGGCGGTAATGGCGGTGGCGGTGGTGGTGGCAGCAGCGGCAGGTGGTGGTAGCGGTGGTGGCGGTGGCGGTGGTGGTGGTGGCGGCGGTGGCGGTGGTAACGCAGCAGCAGTAGTAGTAGCAGCGGCATGTAATTGTAATTTCATTTGTATTCTTTGTGTTTTCAAATACTTGTCTAGACCTCTTAACCTCCCACCTAGATACAAAATCCTGCAGAATAAGCCAGGAGTGAAACACACCCTAGGGGGTCGGAGCCAATACTTGCGGCAGACAAAGGAGTGTGAAAACAATGGGTAGGGGCGCCGCTCCCTGCCGCAGACAGAAGGGTGTGAAACACACTGTAAGAGGCAATCCTCAGGTATAAATGTTTAAACTTCCCCATGCTTGGGGTCTTTCTTCATTCTGACCGCTCGTATGCTGATTTACCTTTTCTTTGCAAAGAAAATAAAAACCTTGTCGGCTGGCAGAAGTCTCTATTTCATTATTGACCAGCGGCAGAGAATTTCCACAACAAGCAGTAGTAGTAGCAGTAGTAGCAGTAGTCGTAGTAGCAGCAGTAGTAGTCGTAGTAGTAGTAGTAGCAGCAGCAGTAGTAGTAGCGGTGGCAGGGCAGGTGGTGGTGGTGGTGGTGGTGGTGGTGGTGGTGGCAATGGCGGTGGCGGTAACGGTGGTGGTGGTGGTGGTGGTGGCGGTGGTGGCGGTGGCAGAGCGGCGGTGGTGGCGGTGTGGTGGTAATGGTGGTAACGGTGGTGGTGGCGGCGGCGGTGGTAGTGGTGGTAGTATTGGCGGTGGTGGTGGTGTTGGCGGTGGTGGTGGTGGTGGCGGTGGTGGCGGCGGTGCTGGTGGTGGTGGTGGTGGGGTGTGGCGGCGGCAGCAGCGGTGGCAGCGGTGGTGGTAGCGGTGGTGGTGGCGGCGGCGGGGATGGTGGCAGCGGTGGCGGCGGTGGCGGCGGCGGTGGCGGCGGTGGTGGTAGCGGTGGTGGTGGCAGCAGCGGCGGCGGGATGGTGGCGGCAGCGGTGGCAGCGGTGGCGGTGGTCGTAACGGTGGCAGCGGCGGCAGCGGCGGCGGTGGTGGCGGTCGTGGCGGTGGTGGTTGTATGGCAATGGTGGTGGCAGCGGCGGCGGCGGTGGTGGTGGTGGTGGTGGTAGTGGCGGTGTGGTGGCGGCGGCGGCGGTAGTGGTGGTGGTGGTGGTAGTGGCGGTGGTGCAGCGGCGGCGGCGGCGGTGGTGCAGCGGTAGCAGCGGTGGCGGTCGTGGCGGTGGCGGTGGCAGCAGCAGCGGTAGCGGTAGTGGCAGCAGCGGTGGCAGCGGTGGCGGTGGCAGCAGCGGCGGTGGCGGTGGTGGTAGCGGTGGTGGTTGTATGGCGGTGGTAGTAGTAGCGGTGGCAGCGGTGGCGGTGGTAGCGGTGGTTGCGGTGGCGGTGGTGGTAACGGTGGGAAGTGGTAGCAGCGGCGGCGGCGGCGGTAATGGTAGCAGTGGCGGTGGTAATGGTAGTAGCGGCTGTGGGGTGGCGGCGGTGGTGGCGGCAGCGGGATGGTGGCAGCAGCGGTGGCGGCGGTGGCGGTGGTCGTAACGGCGGCAGCGGCGGCGGTAGCGGTCGTGTGCGGTGGTGGTTGGCGGCGGTGGTAGTGGTAGTGGTAGTGGTGGCGGGTGGTAGTGGCTGCAACGCAGTAGTAACAGTAGCAGCAGTATAGTAGCAGTAGTAGTAGCCGTATAGTACCAGTAGTAGTAGTAGCAGTAGTAGTAGAATTTGTAGAGACGGCGTGTGACTGCTGAAAATAAAACAGGAGTATTAAGATGACTAATCAAAAGAGAGTTTATCATTTATGTGTGACATTCTGGTCAGCTCGTCGACCATCAAACCTTGAATCACTGGAGTCTATCCCAGCATGCACTGGGTGACAGGTATAGCACACCTGGGCAGGTCACCATCTGATCAGAGTTCAAACACACTCAGAGTTTCTGTGGCTGTTTAAATTCTCGGAAGGTGATAGAAATAAATTCAGCAAATGTGCAGCTTATGATAAATGTTTTTAGTCTTTTTCAGGCTGTTTTCAAGAAGTGATTTTGTTACTGCGATGTGCTCCAGTGTTCCCAGAGTGCTTTGTGTTTGCCTCAGCAGCCGTCTTTGTATTTCTTAAATCAACTTGTCGACTCAGCAATGAGTTTGTAGGTCAGCGAACAAACAGAGCGTCGCCATGCCAACTGGCTTTAGTTGCTCCGTTTCTCCTCGACCTGCAAAGGTTTGACTTCACCAACATCAGCAGCCACTCGGTCCAGCAGTCAGGTATCAGAATGGGACAGAGGAGGAAGCGGAGGAGCCTCTTAGTCTGCCGGCCGTCTGCAGACAAAGAGCTGGGTGTTGGGTTTCTACATCACTCTGACTGCCTTTGTCAAAGCGTAAAAGCCTGATCCTGATCTCTGAAAATCAGAATCAGCTGAGCAGGAAGCTTCAAACACCCCTGACCACTGACATGATGTCACTGTTAGTGAAGTCAAACATGAACAGTTTGTTCTTGATCAGGGAGGTTCCTCCTCTGAGGAGCACGACCCCAATTAGGTGTTTACAAATCTGAAGGCATAAAGAAACGACAATGATGATGATGATATGTTGTCATGTTGACAAACATCATTGTTTAATGATGAAGCTAAAGGAAGGCAAAATGCAAATAAATTATAGAAAGTTGGCAAAAAACATGTTTTTTATACAAAGAAGCAAAAACTGCTGACAAATATTCAGTGGTTTTGATTCAACAGTTAATTTAACAAAATACTCACAGCTCGTTAACAGACAGGTTTCATGAATTCACTCACAGCTCGTTAACTGACACATTGTCACGTGTCCTGTACATTTACTTGTTGCTTGTTTGTACCTCAGTGAACGAACTTCGATCTCCTGTGTCGACTGTCTTTGGCTTTCTAAGTCTAAGTCTCTGCCAGGAAACATCAACATTCAACTAATTATAATATATGATAATGATGAAGATGATAAAGATGATGATGATGATGGTGATGATGATGAAGATGATGATGTTTGACTACATTTCTTTCAAGTAACTGAACATGTCAGTGATTTTTACAGAGGTTGAACCTCAACAACAGAAACAGACAGACAGATGAACGGACAGACAGACGGATGAACGGACAGACAGACAGACAGACAGACAGATAAACGGACAGAGACAGACAGACAGACAGATAAATGGACAGACAGAGCTGTCGACGTAGAAAGTTGCAGGAGTTGTTGCATAGAATATTCTCGGGTGGTTCCAATGTGGAAAAGAGTCTCTCCCGATAAGAAACACGTTTCGTCACTAAACATAAATATTTGATCTTTAAAAGTGCTGAACTGGTATTTTTCTGCAGGAAGCAGGAAGCGTTTCTGGTGTCTTTATGAGTCCTTACGAGCAGCCACACTCCTCCACAATCATGTTCTGGATGTCTTTCTTGATGATCTTCTGCTCTTCATTGTAGTACAGCATCGACATAGCGCGCAGCCGGGTTGGCACGCAGCACGACTTGATGTTCTGAAACGGACTGTAGCCCCTCATACGATAATGATTGATGACCGTGGAATGGAAGGACAGGGATGACCCGCTGAAGCTCGCCATGTGGTTTGGACAGTCACCCTCGCAGTAGTTGGCATGGTAACCAGACGGAGCAATAATCCAGTCATTCCAGCCAATATCTTTGAAGTTCACGTAAAACTGTCGTTTGCAGCAGACACGTATTTTCCCGTCGCACTCCAAGCCTCGTTTGACTCGTCGCTGAGTCGCCTCCTCTCCAGCTCGCAGCGCCACCATGAGGAATGGGCGGTGAGACTGGTCCTGCCCACTGGCATGCTTATCGACAGCTGGCACCAGGATGGGCGAGACTCCAGCCTCGGCACATAGTGGGCAGGAGACCCGCAGATGGAGCGAGCTACCACCGCCATCCAGCAGAGTCTGAATGCTGCGGGAGACAACTAGGGTGTGCCAGCCGCTGCGACGAGTATCCACCATCTTTTCGGAAACACACTCCTCCTCATCATCATCATTCTCACGATGAAGCTGCAGCAGCCGCAGCATCACTTTGCCTTTAACTCGGTTTCCCTTCAACATCTTCAGGAAGATCCAGATGTTCGCCTGTTCCACCACCGACGAGCTGCTGCCCTCCTTCGATATGTCAAAGGTCACCGTGTCCAGAGAATCTCCTGCCGCAGAGAGCAAAGTTAGCATGTTAGCAGGAATTAGCCAAACCCATCAATCTAAATATTAGAAATATTGACAACGAAGAAGACACTGTTTTTATTTTTAACTCATCTGTCTGTGCAGCAGAAACACACTGACACTACACAATCAGACACAACAGAAAATATACAATGACCAGAATGCACTGCCCCACACCGGACCAATAAACACTCCAGCTGGTGGCTAAAGCTCAGCCGTGTTCAAACAGGAAACATTATGGCGGCTGCTGGTAAGAAAAATATGTTTCTAAAGATGTGCGAGGTGAGAAACAACCAACACAATCTTGGTTTATATTCGATCAGCACCAGCTGGATCTCAGTCTGAGGAAAAAGGGGTGAGGCTTACAATAGAATGACTATATAAACTCTGTGTGTGTGTGTGTGTGTGTGTGTGTGTTCCACGTTTTTCTCCTCACTGACTTGGTCAATCCATGTGAAATTTGGCACAGTGGTAGAGGGTCATGGGAGGATACCAATGAAGCAATATTACATCAATTGGCCAAAGGGAGGCGCTATAGCAACCCATTGAAATGTCAAACTTTGAATGGGCATATCTCATGCCCCGTATGTCGTAGAGACATGAAACTTTGCACAGAGATGCCTCTCCTCATGAGGAACAAATTTACCTCAAGAACCCAGAACTTCCGCTTATATAGATTTTCCGCCATTTTGAATTTTTTGAAAAACACTTCAAATGGATCTCTTCCTAGGAAGTTTGAGCGATCTGCATGAAACTGGGTGAACATAATCTAGGGACCAATATCTAAAGTTCCCTCTTGGCAAAAGTTGGAAAACTGTATCCCAAACACACACCATGTGAAACTGTACGTGGGCGACTGCGTACTCAATGGGTATGGACTAGTTTCTCTTTGATTAGGTGAAGTTTAAAATAAATTTAAATCTGAGTAAAAAAAATCGTAACATTTTGATCTCAGGAAAAAGTGAAAAACAATTAACGGTTCTGTGTCAGAAGCTAATTAATCCTCCATTATAAATGATGGCAGTTTGAAGAACAACATAAAGGCCCCCCCCCCCCCCCCGTTACTTGAATGAATGAATAAATAAAAGGTCATTAACAGTAACAATAAAAGCATGAATGGAGCTGCGGCCTCTAAATATACTCAATATGAGCAGAGACACTAAAAAAAGAAAAGACCTGGTTTCAGGGAATGTTGTCAACAAGGACACACACACACACTCGTTACTGCTGCAGAATAATTACTGAGGCCCAGATTTGTCTGAATGAAGACATTATTTACGGCCTGAGACCACTTGGTATGTCTCCCCTCCCCCTCCTCGTTACTGTCCTCTAATTTCGGCGAGCGTTTGAGGGACATTTTCACAGAGATGACTATTTATAGCACAAAGCTGCTCTGTACATTTATATAAGAAAACAAGTGACAGGACACTGTGATTGGTCATGAGCTGGTTCACGTTTATGAACACAGAAACTTAGAAAAGGTTTGTTTTTAGTATCTGAGATGAAACGATTCATGTTGACGAGACTGAAACTGAAGTTAAAATCTGTTCTTGAGACCAAATCAGAGCCACAAATAAAAGCTCCTCAGAGAATCACCACTTGGACTTGGTGGAGGGGTTTGTATGTCCCTGTGATCCTGAGAGCTGTTGTCTGGGGCTAAGAGGTCCTGGTAGGGCCTTCCAAATCAAAGTGGTTGCAGGGGTGGGGCCAGACAAAGAGTGATTCAAGAAGACCCCAATTTTATGGTGTAATTAGACTCTGAGTACCTTGCCCAGTAGGGGGACACCCAGTATGGAGTCTGTGGTGGTGTTCCGGAAAGGGAACCAACCAGAGACTCCATAGGTCTTCTTGGTGATTTCAGTGTTCACGTGGGTAACGATGGTGATCTGATCTAGACTGCTGGACAGACCTGGTAAACCCCAACGTGTAGTGAGGGTGAACTGGGAATGTCTGGCTGAGGCCCCTGTCCGTGGGGTCTTCAAGTCCCACCTTCAACTTTTTGTGCATCCTGGGGGAGGTTGGGGACATGGAATCTGAGAGGTCCATGTTCAAAGCCTCCGTTGTGGAGGTGGCTGCTAGGAGCTGTGGTCAGAAGGTTGTCCATGCCTGTCGTGGTGGCAACCTAAGAACCAGCTCGTGGAGACCAAAGGTGAGGGTGGCCATTTGGCTGAAAAATCAGGCCTTTTGGGGTCGTCTCTGGTTCTGTTTGTGATATTCATGGACAGGATCTCGAGATGCAGCCGGGGGGAGGACAGAGTCCAGTTTGGGGCCCTCAGAATTTCATTTCTGCTTTTTGCAGATGATGTGGTTCTGTTTGCTTCCTCACACTGTGACTTCCAGCATGACCTGGGGTGGTCTGCAGTGTCAGCTCCTCCAGTCTGAGGTTATGATTCTCTACTGGAGAATGGTAGATTGTTCCCTCTGGGTTGGGAGAGAGTTACTGTCCCAAGAGAAGGAGGTCAGGTGTCTCAGGGTCTTGTTCACTGTGAGGGTCGATTGGTAGTTTTGTGTGGCGTCAGCAGAGGATGTGTATACTGCTTTACCATTTTTATTTTTCAGTTTTGAGATTGTATTGCTTGTTTTTTTTGTTATTACGTTAGCTCTGTTTTCTGATTTATTTCCATATTCATACCTCTTGTACTTCTACAGTAATAGGGCCTTTTCTGAGTTTTGGGATTGCAGTGTATTAAGTGCGGATCTAGCAATGAATAGTTTGTTCCAACTTTCTTTAGACAAGGTTAATTTATACTCAGATTCAGAATCTTGCAGCTTGAATTCAGATCTTCTCTGTTCTTTAATTATTTTCTTCTTTCTGGCAGTACAATAGGATATCATCATACCCCTCAAATAGGCTTTTGTAGTTTCCCATAAGTTTGAGGGATCAGTTTCCCCATTATCATTTATTTCTAAAGTTTAATTTTTGCCATACCACAAAATTCAGGGTCTGACAATAGTGACCTATTACACTACCAGGGATGTTGGTGTTTATTAGATATAGTAATAAATGTCTCTATTGAAATCGGGGCATGATCTGATATATGAATGTTCCCAATACTGCTACTTGATACAAGCTCTATACACATTTTAGATACCAAAAAGAAATCAGTTCTAGAATGCATTTCATCTGATCAATACCTTCATCTTTAAATCTGGCTTTGACCATCATCATCATCTTCAGTTCACATTAACAGCAGCACAAACTGTGTTGTCAGTCTCTCTGACTGTTAAACTGGATTTATGAAGAGTTCAATCTGCTCCAGGTCTGTGGAGAAAATCTAGATGCTCAAAGTTGTTATAATTTCCCGTGAACTTGTTTTAATATTAATTCATGTGTCAGAAATTCACCTTCAGAAAAAAGGAAAATGGGACATAAAAATATAATGTAGGCTCCAAGAGGCTGACAAGAGTCAATAAATCAGAGAGAGCGTCGGGCTGAAGAAATCTGTAAACAGACTTTGAACTCTGCAGATTTTTGTGAATGGGCTGATAACAGACAGACAGACACACAGACACACAGATGTCTCTAACGCAGCTGATGGTCAGTAAACTTTACTCTTCCTGCTGAGCGTGTCTCCTCAGAGTTACTCAGGCTTCACATTGATACATTCATTTGAATCTTTTTTTTTTTTAACAAGCTCTGAGGTGTGTCTGTGTGTCAGAGATGCCTAATGATCAACCAATCAGATTGCTGGATGCTCAGATTCAGGACGTATGACCTACAATAACCTGCAGTAGTCCCCTGACGGTTGACATATGGGAGCAGGAGAAAAACTCTCCATGTTTCTGATTGGCTGTCAGACTCACCTGGCTCTGCGAAGGTGATGATTTCAGACGGTGGTTCAGGTGGTGTATAGGCTCCAGGGCCCTGGCCCTCTTCCTGGATCTCTACGCTGCCGTCTTCAGCCACACGGGCTACGTGCAGCTTTTTGATGGCATTGAGCAACGCAGCGCGAGGAACTGGCTGTGTCAGGTTGGGCCGAGTGCTCAGGTGCAGCATATTGAGAATGTGACGCTTCACTGCCTCCACCATGTCGCTCTGTCCTCCTGACGAAGTAGAGTTCCTCCTGATCTGAAGCAGTGAGCAAGATGGACAGTCCAGGGGTGGTGCCCCCTCCTGGAGCCGAGACACCACATTGTCCTCCAGAGTCGGAGGGACCGTCGGAGAGGCGTTGATGAAATATCCAACGGCCACAAATAAGAAGGCAGAAAACAGCAAGCACATAATGAGCTCTGACACCAACAGTAGAGACAGTAGAGTCAGTAGAATCAGTAGAGTCCAGTAGAGTCAGTAGAGACAGTAGAATCAGTAGAGTCCAGTACAGTCAGTAGAGTCCAGTAGAGTCAGTAGAGACAGTAGAGTCAGTATAGTCAGTAGAATCAGTAGAGTCCAGTAGAGTCAGTAGAGTCAGTAGAGACAGCAGAGTCCAGTAGAGTCAGTAGAGTCAGTATAGACAGTAGAGTCCAGTTGAGTCAGTAGAGACAGCAGAGTCCAGTAGAGTCAGTAGAGTCCAGTAGAGTTAGTAGAGACAATAGAATCAGTAGAGTCAGTAGAGTCCAGAACAGCCAGTAGAGGCAGTAGAGTCAGTAGAGTCCAGAACAGTCAGTAGAGGCAGTAGAGTCAGTAGAGTCCAGTAGAGTCAGTAGAGTCCAGAAGAGTACTGAATAGTTCAAGATCCTTCAGAGCTCACAGACTCAGTGGAGTCCAGCATTAGAGTCATCAGAGTCTCTGTGACGTCGAGTTCAGCAGACTTTGGGTCTTTGAACGAGGCCTGGTCCTGGTCCTGATGGTTCGTTGGTCTGAGCTGAATGAACACTGTGCGCAGGGTCACTCTACTCTCCCTCTGCTCTGTTACTGTAATTATACCTCTCTGTCTGTTTAATCCCTCCCTCCATCCACAGAGGTATTCCCTGTGATTCACACACACACACACACACACACACACACACACTGACACAAAGTGTGAGTAAAGTCTCTCAGAATATCTCAGGACTGTTTGTGGTGTTTCCTCCTGAAAGAACGTCACGACAGAAGAGGAGGAGGAAGGAGGGAAGAGGAGGAAGAGAGTGTCCCTGAATCATTCATACCACACACACACACACACACACACACACATACACACACACACACACACACACACACACACTGATGACTCAGCACAGCATCATCATCACCTCACGTGGAGGAGAAACTCCGTCGGTGTGAAATAAATTTTTAGAAGAGTTTGTTGTTATTATCAGAGTCCTGCACACAGCAGATGGAGCGTGCTCAGAACAGACCGTCTCTTTCTCTCTCTCACACACACACACACACACACACACACACACACAGTGACATCAGCACGCCCTCTGCTGATGGGAGTCAGGTGTTACAGCATCTTCCTCATCTCAACTTTCCTTTGATGCACCTTTTGTTGTCCTGTCTGTCCCAGAGACGACACAGACCTGTATTCACCCACACACACACACACACACACACACACATACACATACACACACACAAGGCAGGGCAAGGCAAGGCAAGTTTATTTGTATAGCACATTTCAGTAACGAGGCAATTCAAAGTGCTTTACATAAAACATACATCAAGTAAAAGCAATAAAGGCAACATAAAAAGACATTAAATACAATCAGAAAGGGTTACATTGAAAATAAAATAGTGCAATTAATCAAAAAGAGTCTAGTTAGAAAGAAACAAAAAGCTAAAACAGAATAAGTTACAGTGCAGTGTGAGATAATAATCAGAAGCCTCAAGTTTGATTTAGTAATAGGCAGCAGCAAACATAAAAGTCTTCAGCTCTGATTTAAAAGAACTGAGAGTTGCAGCAGACCTGCAGTTTTCTGGGAGTTTGTTCCAGATATGTGGAGCACAAAAACTGAATGCTGCTTCTTCATGTTTGGTTTTGACTCTGGGGACAGAAAGCAGACCTGTCCCAGACAACCTGAGAGGTCTGGATGGTTCATAACCTTGCAGCAGATCAGAAATATATTTTGGCCCTAAACCTTCAGTGCTTTATAAACCAACAACAGTATTTTAAAGTCAATTCTTTGACAGACAGGAAGCCAGTGTAAAGATCTGAGAATTGGAGTGATATGATTCACTTTCTTGGTCTTAGTGAGGACTTGAGCAGCAGCGTTCTGAATCAACTGCAGCTGTCTGATGGATTTTTTAGGGAGACCTGTGAAGACACTGTTACAGTAGTCGAGTCTACTAAAGATAAATGCATGGACAAGTTTTTCCAAATCCTACTGAGACATCAGTCCTTTAACCCTTGATATATTCTTCAGGTGATAGTCGGCTGATTTTTTTTAACTGTCTTAATGTGGCTGTTGAAATTCAGGTCTGAGTCCATGAGTACACCAAGATTTCTGGCTTGGTTTGTGCTTTTTAACACATTACAGATTGAAGCTGAGGGCTGACTTTTAATCGTTCTTCTTCTTTGGCTCCAAAAACAATTACTTCAGTTTTATCTTTGTTCAGTTGAAGATAATTCTGGCACATCCAATCATTGATTTGTTTGATGCATTTACTCAATGCTTGTATTGGACCATACTCCCCAGGTGATATGGTTATGTAGATCTGTGTGTCGTCTACATAATTATGGGAAGATAACTTGTTGTTTTCCATAATTTGAGCCAGTGGGAGCATGTAGATGTTGAACAGAAGGGGCCCCAGAATGGAGCCTTGTGGAACTCCACGTCATTTTCATCTGCTCAGATGTGTAATTTCCCATAGACACAAAGTAGTCTCTGTCCTTTAAGTAGGATTCAAACCAGTTTAGTACAGTTCCAGAAAGTCCCACCCAGTTTTTCAGTTGGTCTAGTAATATGGTGTGGTCGACTGTGTCGAATGCTGCACTAAGATGCAGTAACACTAAAACTGAAATTCTGCCACTGTCTGTGTTCAAGTAGATGTCATTGAAGACCTTAACAAGAGCAGTCTCAGTGCTATGGTGTGGTCGAAATCCTGACTGGAAGACGTCAAAACAGTTTAGAGTCAAGAAGTTGTTTAGCTGTTGAAAAGCAATTTTTTCAATGATTTTACTTGATATGGGCCTATAATTGTTCATTACTGAAGTATCTAGATTGTTCTTTTAAGAGTGGTTTGATGACGGCAGTTTTCAGGGTCTGTGGAAAGACACCTGAGAGATGAGATGTGTTGATAATCTGTAGAAGATCTGAGGCCATGCAGTTAGAGACCGTTTTGAAAAGGCCTGTTGGCAGAATATCAAGGCAGCAGGAGGAGGATTTCAGATGTTGTATAATGTCCTCCAGGTTTTTAAAGTTGATCGGATAAAATTGTGTCATATCACTTGAATGGTCTTAAGTGGACACAGGGACAACACATATCCTGTGCCTGAAATGGAGGCACTGACTGCTTGTCTAATTTTCTGGATTTTGTCAGTGAAGGAGGCAATTCACTGCAGAAGTTCAGGGGCTACTGACACAGGAGGATTTGTTAGCTTGTCGACTGTAGCAAATAAGGCACGTGCATTATTATTGTTGTTGGTGATGATGTCAGAGAAGAAGGACCACCTTGTATTTCTCAGTTCCAAATTATAAATGCGAAGTCTATCTTTATAGATCTCATACTGAACCTGAAGATTTGATGGCTTTTTTCTATCCTGACCAGTGTGGCACTTCTCCATGGAGATCTTTTCTTACCAGAGACCACCTTCAACTTAGTGGGTGCAACGGCATCAATCACATTTGTAATTCTAGAACTGCAATCTTCTACAAGCTCATTGACTGAGACCTGTGAGAGAGTAGTGAGGAAGGGAAAGTCTGAATAAATATTTCATTGGTGTTATCAGTGATATACTGTTTGGTGATTATCTCTGTTTGAATATTAGTGTGTACTGAGATAGCACTCTCAAAAAACACTCAGGAATGATCAGAGAGAGCAACATCAGTTACAACGACCTTAGAAATATTCAGACCCTAGGAGATGATTACATTCAGAGTGTGCCCCTTATTGTGTGTGGACTCAGTCCATAGTTATCAAGGACACAACACAGTTCTTTAGTGCCTCTGTCCTGGGGGTTATCAACATGGATGTTAAAATCACCAACAATAACTACACAGTCAAAGTCGATACAGACTATGTACAGCAGCTCAGCAAAGTCATCAAAAAAGTTTGCACAGTAGGCCTACTTAGCCAGCCTCTAGATGTTAAGGAACATCGCTTGAGCAGAGGAATTCAATTTAAGAGCCACACATGCAAAAGACTCAAAACTTCCACAGTACATCTACTTACATTGGAGGGAATTATTAAACAAAATGGCAACTCCACCACCTTTCTTATGCATTCTGGCTTCACTCATAAAACTGAAGTTCGGAGGAGTTGACTCAATAAGAACAGCTGCACTGTTATCTTGGTCTAACCAAGTTTCAGTTAAAAGCATAAAATTAAGACCATGCTCGATGATAAAATCTTTGAATAAAAATGTTTTTCCTGCTTAAGACCTGACATTTAATAAAGCTGAATATGGTGAGACTGCGTACACACATAAGACTGTGTACACACAGGAGTTTCAACTGAGTCTGATGAACTCCACATTAAATCATAAACTGAGTCTGATGAACTCCACATTAAAGGCACTGTATGTAAAAATGTGGCCAAAACGGTTACTGCACTCAAATTCAAAATATTGCCGCGAGTCGTGTCCGCCCCCCCTCCCCTACAGATTTGAGGTTGCTGGGCAGTGGCACGCTGGAGATTGACTTGTTTGCCCACGGGCAGCTGCCATGGCAGGGCCGCGTCACCCTGTCCTTGATCTTCAGTTGTCCAGTGGACCGTTCGAACAAGTCCGGCTTCTCTGCTGCTAACGCTGCTGCCGGGACACAACTGAGGAGACTGCTAATGCTATGTATAGGTACACTGCTAACGCTGCTTGCCATGCTGCTGTAGCTCAGTCGTAACTGTAACTGATGCTGAGACTCTACTGACTGCGTGACTGGTAGACGGCAGTGGGTGTCGCAACAGGCCAAAACACAAATTCAAAACATAAACATGATTTGCGGGATGTAAAAAAAAATTTTAACTGCGAATATTCTGGCTGCACTGTTGTTGTCGGTGAGATCAGTATGTTATATGAACATTATTCCTTAGTCTCTGTGACATATTAGGAGGATTTTATGACTATTTGCTTCAGATTTCTTACATATAGCTCCTTTAAATCATAAACTGAGTTTGATGAACTCCACATTAAATCATAAACTGAGTTTGATAAACTCCACATTAAATCATAAACTGAGTTTGATGAACTCCACATTAAATCAGAAACTGAGTCTGATGAACTCCACATTAAATCATGAACTGAGTTTGATGAACTCCACATTAAATCAGAAATTGAGTTTGATGAACTCCACATTAAATCATAAACTGAGTCTGATGAACTCCACATTAAATCATGAGCTGAGTCTGATGAACTCCACATTAAATCATAAATTGAGTTTGATGAACTCCACATTAAATCATAAACTGAGTCTGATGAACTCCACATTAAATCATAAATTGAGTTTGATGAACTCCACATTAAATCATAAACTGAGTTTGATGAACTCCACATTAAATCATAAATTGAGTCTGATGAACTCCACATTAAATCATAAATTGAGTCTGATGAACTCCACATTAAATCATAAATTGAGTTTGATGAACTCCACATTAAATCATGAACTGAGTCTGATGAACTCCACATTAAATCATAAATTGAGTTTGATGAACCACATTAAATCATAAACTGAGTCTGATGAACTCCACATTAAATCATAAATTGAGTTTGATGAACTCCACATTAAATCATAAACTGAGTCTGATGAACTCCACATTAAATCATAAACTGAGTTTGATGAACTCCACATTAAATCATAAATTGAGTTTGATGAACTCCACATTAAATCATAAACTGAGTTTGATGAACTCCACATTAAATCATAAACTGAGTCTGATGAACTCCACATTAAATCATAAACTGAGTTTGATGAACTCCACATTAAATCATAAACTGAGTCTGATGAACTCCACATTAAATCATAAACTGAGTTTGATGAACTCCACATTAAATCATAAATTGAGTTTGATGAACTCCACATTAAATCATAAACTGAGTTTGATGAACTCCACATTAAATCATAAACTGAGTCTGATGAACTCCACATTAAATCATGAACTGAGTTTGATGAACTCCACATTAAATCAGAAATTGAGTTTGATGAACTCCACATTAAATCATGAACTGAGTCTGATGAACTCCACATTAAATCATGAGCTGAGTCTGATGAACTCCACATTAAATCATAAATTGAGTTTGATGAACTCCACATTAAATCATAAACTGAGTCTGATGAACTCCACATTAAATCATAAATTGAGTCTGATGAACTCCACATTAAATCATAAACTGAGTTTGATGAACTCCACATTAAATCATAAATTGAGTCTGATGAACTCCACATTAAATCATAAACTGAGTCTGATGAACTCCACATTAAATCATAAATTGAGTTTGATGAACTCCACATTAAATCATGAACTGAGTCTGATGAACTCCACATTAAATCATAAATTGAGTTTGATGAACCCCACATTAAATCATAAACTGAGTCTGATGAACTCCACATTAAATCATAAACTGAGTCTGATGAACTCCACATTAAATCATAAACTGAGTTTGATGAACTCCACATTAAATCATAAATTGAGTTTGATGAACTCCACATTAAATCATAAACTGAGTTTGATGAACTCCACATTAAATCATAAACTGAGTCTGATGAACTCCACATTAAATCATAAACTGAGTTTGATGAACTCCACATTAAATCATAAACTGAGTCTGATGAACTCCACATTAAATCATAAACTGAGTTTGATGAACTCCACATTAAATCATAAATTGAGTTTGATGAACTCCACATTAAATCATAAACTGAGTCTGATGAACTCCACATTAAATCATAAACTGAGTCTGATGAACTCCACATTAAATCATAAATTGAGTTTGATGAACTCCACATTAAATCATAAACTGAGTCTGATGAACTCCACATTAAATCATGAACTGAGTTTGATGAACTCCACATTAAATCATAAATTGAGTTTGATGAACCCCACATTAAATCATAAACTGAGTCTGATGAACTCCACATTAAATCATAAATTGAGTTTGATGAACTCCACATTAAATCATAAACTGAGTTTGATGAACTCCACATTAAATCAGAAACTGAGTCTGATGAACTCCACATTAAATCATAAATTGAGTCTGATGAACTCCACATTAAATCATAAACTGAGTCTGATGAACTCCACATTAAATCATGAACTGAGTCTGATGAACTCCACATTAAATCATAAACTGAGTCTGATGAACTCCACATTAAATCATAAATTGAGTTTGATGAACTCCACATTAAATCATGAACTGAGTTTGATGAACTCCACATTAAATCATAAATTGAGTCTGATGAACTCTACATTAAATCAGAAACTGAGTCTGATGAACTCCACATTAAATCATAAACTGAGTCTGATGAACTCCACATTAAATCATAAATTGAGTTTGATGAACTCCACATTAAATCATAAACTGAGTTTGATGAACTCCACGTTAAATCATAAATTGAGTTTGATGAACCCCACATTAAATCATAAACTGAGTCTGATGAACTCCACATTAAATCATAAATTGAGTTTGATGAACTCCACATTAAATCATAAACTGAGTCTGATGAACTCCACATTAAATCATGAACTGAGTTTGATGAACTCCACATTAAATCATAAACTGAGTCTGATGAACTCCACATTAAATCATAAATTGAGTTTGATGAACTCCACATTAAATCATAAACTGAGTTTGATGAACCCCACATTAAATCATAAACTGAGTCTGATGAACTCCACATTAAATCATAAATTGAGTTTGATGAACCCCACATTAAATCATAAATTGAGTTTGATGAACTCCACATTAAATCATAAACTGAGTTTGATGAACCCCACATTAAATCATAAACTGAGTCTGATGAACTCCACATTAAATCATAAATTGAGTTTGATGAACTCCACATTAAATCATAAACTGAGTCTGATGAACTCCACATTAAATCATAAATTGAGTTTGATGAACTCCACATTAAATCATAAACTGAGTTTGATGAACCCCACGTTAAATCATAAACTGAGTCTGATGAACTCCACATTAAATCATAAATTGAGTTTGATGAACTCCACATTAAATCATAAACTGAGTTTGATGAACCCCACATTAAATCATAAACTGAGTCTGATGAACTCCACATTAAATCATAAATTGAGTTTGATGAACTCCACATTAAATCATAAACTGAGTCTGATGAACTCCACATTAAATCATAAATTGAGTTTGATGAACTCCACATTAAATCATAAACTGAGTCTGATGAACTCCACATTAAATCATGAGCTGAGTCTGATGAACTCCACATTAAATCATAAATTGAGTTTGATGAACTCCACATTAAATCAGAAACTGAGTCTGATGAACTCCACATTAAATCATAAATTGAGTCTGATGAACTCCACATTAAATCATTAACTGAGTCTGATGAACTCCACATTAAATCAGAAACTGAGTTTGATGAACTCCACATTAAATCATAAACTGAGTCTGATGAACTCCACATTAAATCATGAACTGAGTCTGATGAACTCCACATTAAATCATAAACTGAGTCTGATGAACTCCACATTAAATCATAAATTGAGTCTGATGAACTCCACATTAAATCATAAACTGAGTCTGATGAACTCCACATTAAATCATAAATTGAGTTTGATGAACTCCACATTAAATCATGAACTGAGTCTGATGAACTCCACATTAAATCATAAACTGAGTCTGATGAACTCCACATTAAATCATAAATTGAGTTTGATGAACCCCACATTAAATCATAAACTGAGTCTGATGAACTCCACATTAAATCATAAATTGAGTCTGATGAACTCCACATTAAATCATGAACTGAGTCTGATGAACTCCACATTAAATCATAAATTGAGTCTGATGAACTCCACATTAAATCATAAACTGAGTCTGATGAACTCCACATTAAATCATAAATTGAGTCTGATGAACTCCACATTAAATCATAAATTGAGTTTGATGAACTCCACATTAAATCATAAACTGAGTCTGATGAACTCCACATTAAATCATAAATTGAGTCTGATGAACTCCACATTAAATCATAAATTGAGTTTGATCATTAAATCATAAATTGAGTCTGATGAACTCCACATTAAATCATAAACTGAGTCTGATGAACTCCACATTAAATCATAAATTGAGTCTGATGAACTCCACATTAAATCATAAATTGAGTTTGATGAACTCCACATTAAATCATAAATTGAGTCTGATGAACTCCACATTAAATCATAAACTGAGTCTGATGAACTCCACATTAAATCATAAATTGAGTCTGATGAACTCCACATTAAATCATAAACTGAGTCTGATGAACTCCACATTAAATCATAAATTGAGTCTGATGAACTCCACATTAAATCATAAACTGAGTTTGATGAACTCCACATTAAATCATGAATTGAGTTTGATGAACTCCACATTAAATCATAAACTGAGTCTGATGAACTCCACATTAAATCAGAAACTGAGTCTGATGAACTCCACATTAAATCAGAAACTGAGTCTGATGAACTCCACATTAAATCATAAATTGAGTTTGATGAACTCCACATTAAATCATAAACTGAGTCTGATGAACTCCACATTAAATCATAAATTGAGTTTGATGAACTCCACATTAAATCATAAACTGAGTCTGATGAACTCCACATTAAATCATGAACTGAGTTTGATGAACTCCACATTAAATCATAAATTGAGTTTGATGAACTCCACATTAAATCATAAATTGAGTTTGATGAACTCCACATTAAATCAGAAACTGAGTCTGATGAACTCCACATTAAATCATAAATTGAGTTTGATGAACTCCACATTAAATCAGAAACTGAGTCTGATGAACTCCACATTAAATCAGAAACTGAGTCTGATGAACTCCACATTAAATCATAAATTGAGTTTGATGAACTCCACATTAAATCATAAACTGAGTCTGATGAACTCCACATTAAATCATAAACTGAGTTTGATGAACTCCACATTAAATCATAAACTGAGTTTGATGAACTCCACATTAAATCATAAACTGAGTCTGATGAACTCCACATTAAATCATGAACTGAGTCTGATGAACTCCACATTAAATCATAAATTGAGTTTGATGAACTCCACATTAAATCATAAACTGAGTCTGATAAACTCCACATTAAATCATGAACTGAGTCTGATGAACTCCACATTAAATCATAAACTGAGTCTGATGAACTCCACTTTAAATCATAAACTGAGTTTGATGAACTCCACTTTAAATCATAAACTGAGTTTGATGAACTCCACATTAAATCATAAACTGAGTTTGATGAACTCCACATTAAATCATAAACTGAGTCTGATGAACTCCACATTAAATCATAAATTGAGTTTGATGAACTCCACATTAAATCATAAACTGAGTCTGATGAACTCCACATTAAATCAGAAACTGAGTCTGATGAACTCCACATTAAATCATAAATTGAGTTTGATGAACTCCACATTAAATCATGAACTGAGTCTGATGAACTCCACATTAAATCATAAATTGAGTTTGATGAACTCCACATTAAATCATAAACTGAGTCTGATGAACTCCACATTAAATCAGAAACTGAGTCTGATGAACTCCACATTAAATCATAAATTGAGTCTGATGAACTCCACATTAAATCATGAACTGAGTCTGATGAACTCCACATTAAATCATAAATTGAGTTTGATGAACTCCACATTAAATCATGAACTGAGTCTGATGAACTCCACATTAAATCATAAATTGAGTTTGATGAACTCCACATTAAATCATGAACTGAGTCTGATGAACTCCACATTAAATCATAAATTGAGTTTGATGAACTCCACATTAAATCATAAATTGAGTTTGATGAACTCCACATTAAATCATGAACTGAGTTTGATGAACTCCACATTAAATCATGAACTGAGTTTGATGAACTCCACATTAAATCATAAATTGAGTTTGATGAACTCCACATTAAATCATGAACTGAGTCTGATGAACTCCACATTAAATCATAAATTGAGTTTGATGAACTCCACATTAAATCATGAACTGAGTTTGATGAACTCCACATTAAATCATAAATTGAGTTTGATGAACTCCACATTAAATCATAAATTGAGTTTGATGAACCCCACATTAAATCATAAACTGAGTCTGATGAACTCCACATTAAATCATAAATTGAGTCTGATGAACTCCACATTAAATCATAAATTGAGTTTGATGAACTCCACATTAAATCATAAATTGAGTCTGATGAACTCCACATTAAATCATAAATTGAGTTTGATGAACTCCACATTAAATCATAAATTGAGTTTGATGAACTCCACATTAAATCATGAACTGAGTTTGATGAACTCCACATTAAATCATAAATTGAGTTTGATGAACTCCACATTAAATCATAAATTGAGTTTGATGAACTCCACATTAAATCATAAACTGAGTCTGATGAACTCCACATTAAATCATAAATTGAGTTTGATGAACTCCACATTAAATCATAAACTGAGTCTGATGAACTCCACATTAAATCATGAACTGAGTCTGATGAACTCCACATTAAATCAGAAACTGAGTCTGATGAACTCCACATTAAATCATAAATTGAGTTTGATGAACTCCACATTAAATCATGAATTGAGTCTGATGAACTCCACATTAAATCATAAATTGAGTTTGATGAACTCCACATTAAATCATGAACTGAGTCTGATGAACTCCACATTAAATCATAAATTGAGTTTGATGAACTCCACATTAAATCATAAATTGAGTTTGATGAACTCCACATTAAATCATGAACTGAGTCTGATGAACTCCACATTAAATCATAAATTGAGTCTGATGAACTCCACATTAAATCATAAATTGAGTTTGATGAACTCCACATTAAATCATGAACTGAGTTTGATGAACTCCACATTAAATCATAAATTGAGTTTGATGAACTCCCATTAAATCATAAATTGAGTTTGATGAACTTTAAATCATAAACTGAGTCTGATGAACTCCACATTAAATCATAAATTGAGTTTGATGAACTCCACATTAAATCATAAACTGAGTCTGATGAACTCCACATTAAATCATAAATTGAGTTTGATGAACTCCACATTAAATCATAAATTGAGTCTGATGAACTCCACATTAAATCAGAAACTGAGTTTGATGAACTCCACATTAAATCATAAATTGAGTCTGATGAACCCCACATTAAATCATAAACTGAGTCTGATGAACTCCACATTAAATCATAAATTGAGTCTGATGAACTCCACATTAAATCATAAACTGAGTCTGATGAACTCCACATTAAATCATAAACTGAGTTTGATGAACTCCACATTAAATCATAAACTGAGTTTGATGAACTCCACATTAAATCATGAATTGAGTTTGATGAACTCCACATTAAATCATAAACTGAGTCTGATGAACTCCACATTAAATCAGAAACTGAGTCTGATGAACTCCACATTAAATCATAAATTGAGTTTGATGAACTCCACATTAAATCATAAACTGAGTCTGATGAACTCCACATTAAATCATAAATTGAGTTTGATGAACTCCACATTAAATCATAAACTGAGTCTGATGAACTCCACATTAAATCATGAACTGAGTTTGATGAACTCCACATTAAATCATGAACTGAGTTTGATGAACTCCACATTAAATCATAAATTGAGTTTGATGAACTCCACTTTAAATCATAAACTGAGTTTGATGAACTCCACATTAAATCATAAACTGAGTTTGATGAACTCCACTTTAAATCATAAACTGAGTTTGATGAACTCCACATTAAATCATAAACTGAGTCTGATGAACTCCACATTAAATCATAAATTGAGTTTGATGAACTCCACATTAAATCATAAATTGAGTCTGATGAACTCCACATTAAATCATAAACTGAGTCTGATGAACTCCACATTAAATCATAAATTGAGTTTGATGAACTCCACATTAAATCATAAATTGAGTCTGATGAACTCCACATTAAATCAGAAACTGAGTCTGATGAACTCCACATTAAATCATAAATTGAGTTTGATGAACTCCACATTAAATCATGAACTGAGTCTGATGAACTCCACATTAAATCATAAATTGAGTTTGATAAACTCCACATTAAATCATAAATTGAGTTTGATGAACTCCACATTAAATCATGAACTGAGTCTGATGAACTCCACATTAAATCATAAATTGAGTCTGATGAACTCCACATTAAATCATAAATTGAGTTTGATGAACTCCACATTAAATCATGAACTGAGTTTGATGAACTCCACATTAAATCATAAATTGAGTTTGATGAACCCCACGTTAAATCATAAATTGAGTTTGATGAACCCCACATTAAATCATAAACTGAGTCTGATGAACTCCACATTAAATCATAAATTGAGTTTGATGAACTCCACATTAAATCATAAATTGAGTCTGATGAACTCCACATTAAATCATAAATTGAGTTTGATGAACTCCACATTAAATCATAAATTGAGTTTGATGAACTCCACATTAAATCATGAACTGAGTTTGATGAACTCCACATTAAATCATAAATTGAGTTTGATGAACCCCACATTAAATCATAAATTGAGTTTGATGAACCCCACATTAAATCATAAACTGAGTCTGATGAACTCCACATTAAATCATAAATTGAGTTTGATGAACTCCACATTAAATCATAAACTGAGTCTGATGAACTCCACATTAAATCATGAACTGAGTTTGATGAACTCCACATTAAATCATAAATTGAGTTTGATGAACCCCACATTAAATCAGAAACTGAGTCTGATGAACTCCACATTAAATCATAAATTGAGTTTGATGAACTCCACATTAAATCATGAACTGAGTCTGATGAACTCCACATTAAATCATGAACTGAGTTTGATGAACTCCACATTAAATCATAAATTGAGTTTGATGAACCCCACATTAAATCAGAAACTGAGTCTGATGAACTCCACATTAAATCAGAAACTGAGTCTGATGAACTCCACATTAAATCATAAATTGAGTTTGATGAACTCCACATTAAATCATGAATTGAGTCTGATGAACTCCACATTAAATCATAAATTGAGTTTGATGAACTCCACATTAAATCATGAACTGAGTCTGATGAACTCCACATTAAATCATAAATTGAGTTTGATGAACTCCACATTAAATCATAAACTGAGTCTGATGAACTCCACATTAAATCATAAATTGAGTTTGATGAACTCCACATTAAATCATAAACTGAGTCTGATGAACTCCACATTAAATCATAAACTGAGTTTGATGAACTCCACATTAAATCATAAATTGAGTTTGATGAACCCCACATTAAATCATAAACTGAGTCTGATGAACTCCACATTAAATCATAAACTGAGTCTGATGAACTCCACATTAAATCATAAATTGAGTTTGATGAACTCCACATTAAATCATGAATTGAGTCTGATGAACTCCACATTAAATCATAAATTGAGTTTTATTAACTCCACATTAAATAATTAACTGAGTCTGATGAAACACACCTTAAATCATAAATTGAGTTTGATGAACTCCACATTAAATCATAAATTGAGTTTGATGAACTCCACATTAAATCATGAACTGAGTCTGATGAACTCCACATTAAATCATAAATTGAGTCTGATGAACTCCACATTAAATCATAAATTGAGTTTGATGAACTCCACATTAAATCATGAACTGAGTTTGATGAACTCCACATTAAATCATAAATTGAGTTTGATGAACTCCACATTAAATCATAAACTGAGTTTGATGAACTCCACATTAAATCATAAACTGAGTTTGATGAACTCCACATTAAATCATAAATTGAGTTTGATGAACTCCACATTAAATCATAAACTGAGTCTGATGAACTCCACATTAAATCATAAATTGAGTTTGATGAACTCCACATTAAATCATAAACTGAGTCTGATGAACTCCACATTAAATCATAAATTGAGTTTGATGAACTCCACATTAAATCATAAACTGAGTCTGATGAACTCCACATTAAATCATGAACTGAGTCTGATGAACTCCACATTAAATCATAAACTGAGTCTGATGAACTCCACATTAAATCATAAACTGAGTCTGATGAACTCCACATTAAATCATAAATTGAGTCTGATGAACTCCACATTAAATCATAAACTGAGTCTGATGAACTCCACATTAAATCATAAACTGAGTCTGATGAACTCCACATTAAATCATAAACTGAGTCTGATGAACTCCACATTAAATCATAAATTGAGTTTGATGAACTCCACATTAAATCATAAACTGAGTCTGATGAACTCCACATTAAATCATAAACTGAGTCTGATGAACTCCACATTAAATCATAAATTGAGTTTGATGAACTCCACATTAAATCATAAACTGAGTCTGATGAACTCCACATTAAATCATAAACTGAGTTTGATGAACTCCACATTAAATCATAAATTGAGTTTGATGAACTCCACATTAAATCATAAATTGAGTTTGATGAACTCCACATTAAATCATAAACTGAGTTTGATGAACTCCACATTAAATCATGAACTGAGTCTGATGAACTCCACATTAAATCATAAACTGAGTCTGATGAACTCCACATTAAATCATAAATTGAGTTTGATGAACTCCACATTAAATCATGAACTGAGTCTGATGAACTCCACATTAAATCAGAAACTGAATCTGATGAACTCCACATTAAATCATAAATTGAGTCTGATGAACTCCACATTAAATCATAAACTGAGTTTGATGAACTCCACATTAAATCATGAACTGAGTTTGATGAACTCCACATTAAATCAGAAACTGAGTCTGATGAACTCCACCTTAAATCATGAGCTGAGTCTGATGAACTCCACATTAAATCATGAACTGAGTCTGATGAACTCCACATTAAATCATAAATTGAGTTTGATGAACTCCACATTAAATCATGAACTGAGTCTGATGAACTCCACATTAAATCATAAACTGAGTTTGATGAACTCCACATTAAATCATAAACTGAGTCTGATGAACTCCACATTAAATCATAAACTGAGTTTGATGAACTCCACATTAAATCATAAACTGAGTCTGATGAACTCCACATTAAATCATAAACTGAGTCTGATGAACTCCACATTAAATCATAAATTGAGTTTGATGAACTCCACATTAAATCATAAATTGAGTTTGATGAACTCCACATTAAATCATGAACTGAGTCTGATGAACTCCACATTAAATCATGAACTGAGTTTGATGAACTCCACCTTAAATCATGAGCTGAGTCTGATGAACTCCACATTAAATCATAAATTGAGTTTGATGAACTCCACATTAAATCATGAACTGAGTCTGATGAACTCCACATTAAATCATAAACTGAGTTTGATGAACTCCACATTAAATCATAAACTGAGTCTGATGAACTCCACATTAAATCATAAATTGAGTTTGATGAACTCCACATTAAATCATAAACTGAGTCTGATGAACTCCACATTAAATCATGAACTGAGTCTGATGAACTCCACATTAAATCATAAATTGAGTTTGATGAACTCCACATTAAATCATGAACTGAGTCTGATGAACTCCACATTAAATCATAAACTGAGTTTGATGAACTCCACATTAAATCATAAATTGAGTTTGATGAACTCCACATTAAATCATAAACTGAGTTTGATGAACTCCACATTAAATCATAAACTGAGTTTGATGAACTCCACATTAAATCATGAACTGAGTCTGATGAACTCCACATTAAATCATAAATTGAGTTTGATGAACTCCACATTAAATCATAAACTGAGTTTGATGAACTCCACTTAAAATCATAAACTGAGTTTGATGAACTCCACATTAAATCATAAACTGAGTCTGATGAACTCCACATTAAATCATAAACTGAGTTTGATGAACTCCACATTAAATCATAAATTGAGTTTGATGAACTCCACATTAAATCATTAACTGAGTCTGATGAACTCCACATTAAATCATAAATTGAGTTTGATGAACTCCACATTAAATCATAAACTGAGTTTGATGAACTCCACATTAAATCATAAATTGAGTTTGATGAACTCCACATTAAATCATGAACTGAGTCTGATGAACTCCACATTAAATCATGAACTGAGTCTGATGAACTCCACATTAAATCATAAATTGAGTTTGATGAACTCCACATTAAATCATGAACTGAGTCTGATGAACTCCACATTAAATCATAAACTGAGTTTGACGAACTACATATTAAAGCAGCTGTGTGGAACTGTGTGGTAGTTCGAATCACCCCCCCCCCCCCCCCCCCATCCCCCCTCTTGAAAATCTGCATATTTATTTGAACCCAACAGGGACAAAAAACCTTTTCTCTATATGGTTATTTAGCTTAGCCTCAGTCGGGTCGGACACTGTGGAAGTCAGCAAACCAGAATACGGCACCTGGAGGTGGAAGTAAGTCTGCACGCCCGCAGCGGCCCACAGCCATTAAACCACAGAAGAAGAAGGAGCCGTATTTACGAGTAGGATTTATGAAACAGGCTAAATGACATGTAGTAGGGAGTAGTGAATGATTTCGGACACATTGCACACTCTTGTACAGTAGGTGATGGTATATACCTGGAGGTTGTTTGCGATCTGCCAATAAATTGAGAGAACAAGAAGTGCCGTGTTTACAGAGAGTGTTCTTCGAGTAAGTGGTACGCAACTGGCATTGCTGAACACATAACAGTTTTACCAGATGTTTCTACAAGGACCTGGTTGTACTTTCAATGTCATGGCGGATAAAGAAGGAGTACCATCTAAAAGAAAAAGAACAGAAGAAGGCTAAACAGGACAGTGATAGCGCTCAAGCCCAAACACGTGTAAACCTCGGTCGGGCATTCACCAAGTGGAGAGAGCTGAGAGAATTGATAGGTTTTAAAACTGATCCTGAGTTGTCCCTTTTCCTAATCCACATGTATGTAATTTTTGTTTTTATTCAGAGAATATACCGCAACTTGTTAGACGTTGTTTCACTTCAATATATGACGACATGGAAGTTATAAGCAAGCTAAATGTAATGTTAGCTGCTTTTGTCTAGTAACGTTACAACAAATGCCACAAAATTATCTGTGACTGTGACCATGAACACAAATATACAGCAGGCAGTTGTCCTCAGTTTATAAGAAATTAGAGCTACACCAGAACATTTATGATTTTTCCTTTCGTTTTCCAAAACAAATGCATGCTGTAATTGCTGGTTGCAGTCAGAATTTTAAGACACCGGGCTGTGGGTGTCATACCGCTTCGACCAAAGGGGGCGCTATAATCAACAAAAACGTAAAGTTCCGCACAGCTGCTTTAAATAATGACCTCAGTCTGATGAACTCCACATTAGATAATTAAAAAATAAATAAAATTAAATAATAAACTGACTGTACACTGTTTTTCTCTCCTCAGGACACGTTAGTTCTGAAATGTTTTTCCAGGTGAAATGACACGTTTCCTTCAGATGGTGTGAAACAAGCTTTGAGATATGTTTCCTCTCATTTGTGGTCATGGACAGTGGTGTCAGCCAATCATACAGTTCTGTGTTTCTCAGGTTGTTAATAAAGATCCTTTGAATTGAGTAGAAGTCAGCCTGCTTAGTGTTTCCGTAACACAACAGGATGTTTAACACATCTCTGTCTCTGTTTAAATAAATGTTTTGCTGCATATCGTCGGGGCTGAATGGAGCTCGCTCTTCTATTTTGACATCACATCCTGTTTTTGGAACACTGTTCTTGGTTCGCTTTGATTCAGTGCGCCGGTTAACACATGACGGTGAGCGCTGGGTTAAGGCTCATTTATTCTAATTAACATCATTGTCCTCACACTTCCATGTGTCCTTTATGTGGTCTGTGAGGTCATGAAATACAGTACAGGCCAAAAGTTTGGACACACCTTCTCATTCAACGCGTTTTCTTTATTTTCATGACTATTTACATTGTAGATTCTCACTGAAGGCATCAAAACTATGAATGAACACATGTGGAGTTATGTACTTAACAAAAAAAGGTGAAATAACTGAAAACATGTTTTATATTCTAGTTTCTTCAAAATAGCCACCCTTTGCTCTGATTACTGCTTTGCACACTCTTGGCATTCTCTCCATGAGCTTCAAGAGGTAGTCACCTGAAATGGTTTCCACTTCACAGGTGTGCCTTATCAGGGTTAATTAGTGGAATTTCTTGCTTTATCAATGGGGTTGGGACCATCAGCTGTGTTGTGCAGAAGTCAGGTTAATACACAGCCGACAGCCCTATTGGACAACTGTTAAAATTCATATTATGGCAAGAACCAATCAGCTAACTAAAGAAAAACGAGTGGCCATCATTACTTTAAGAAATGAAGGTCGGTCAGTCTGGAAAATTGCAAAAACTTTAAATGTGTCCCCAAGTGGAGTCGCAAAAACCATCAAGCGCTACAACGAAACTGGCACACATGAGGACCGACCCAGGAAAGGAAGACCAAGAGTCACCTCTGCTTCTGAGGATAAGTTCATCCGAGTCACCAGCCTCAGAAATCGCAAGTTAACAGCAGCTCAGATCAGAGACCAGATGAATGCCACACAGAGTTCTAGCAGCAGACCCATCTCTAGAACAACTGTTAAGAGGAGACTGCGCTAATCAGGCCTTCATGGTCAAATAGCTGCTAGGAAACCACTGCTAAGGAGAGGCAACAAGCAGAAGAGATTTGTTTGGGCCAAGAAACACAAGGAATGGACATTAGACCAGTGGAAATCTGTGCTTTGGTCTGATGAGTCCAAATTTGAGATCTTTGGTTCCAACCGTGTCTTTGTGAGACGAGAAAAGGTGAACGGATGGATTCCACATGCCTGGTTCCCACTGTGAAGCATGGAGGAGGAGGTGTGATGGTGTGGGGGTGTTTTGCTGGTGACACTGTTGGGGATTTATTCAAAATTGAAGGCACACTGAACCAGCATGGCTACCACAGCATCCTGCAGCGACATGCCATCCCATCCGGTTTGCTTAGTTGGACGATCATTTATTTTTCAACAGGACAATGACCCCAAACACACCTCCAGGCTGTGTAAGGGCTATTTGACCAAGAAGGAGAGTGATGGAGTGCTGCGGCAGATGACCTGGCCTCCACAGTCACCGGACCTGAACCCAATGGAGATGGTTTGGGGTGAGCTGGACCGCAGAGTGAAGGCAAAGGGGCCAACAAGTGCTAAACACCTCTGGGAACTCCTTCAAGACTGTTGGAAAACCATTTCAGGTGACTACCTCTTGAAGCTCATGGAGAGAATGCCAAGAGTGTGCAAAGCAGTAATCAGAGCAAAGGGTGGCTATTTTGAAGAAACTAGAATATAAAACATGTTTTCAGTTATTTCACCTTTTTTTGTTAAGTACATAACTCCACATGTGTTCATTCATAGTTTTGATGCCTTCAGTGAGAATCTACAATGTAAATAGTCATGAAAATAAAGAAAACGCATTGAATGAGAAGGTGTGTCCAAACTTTTGGCCTGTACTGTACATCCTGACATGTGGGCGGGGAATTCTTTTCACTGTATTACTGATTCTTTCTGTTCTGCCATTATCTAAATTTATTTGTTATTTCTTGCGGTAGCATCCCGCTTGAACCGCACCGCCTCCACCTTCTCTGATGGTTCAAGATGCATGGAGAAACAACAACAAAATGAACACAGAGTACGAACTGAGGGCTCTGTGTGTTTAACGATGAGCGTAAAGGATGCAGATGCAGATGCAGGAGCAGGCACAGACACAGATGTAGACGCAGATGCTGATGGAGGCGCAGACGTGCTGCCCTTTAACATAGCAGTCTGAATTCAAATCTGTAATCACTTTAATAACTTTATTGACACCCTGAGAAACAGATGTTTACTGTGCCAGAGTGAATATGAAATAAAAACTGCGTACAGGAAGTCAACATCTACTAGAATTTGTTTTATACTCATGTCGCTGCTGATTGGCTGACACCTCTGACACACCCACCAAACCACAAGAAACGAACCTAAGAGATCCGTGAACACCTGAAAACAGAATCTGATCCACCGTCAGCATCCATTTTATTTCTACTGAACCTGTTTATCCCAACAATCAGCTGACTGAGTGTCGTCACTGTCAGCCCCGCCCCCTCCACACACACACACACACACACACACACACACACACACGCCCCTCCCCCTCCTGTCAGCCCTGTCTCCTGGTTAATCCGCCTCTCGGTTTGCAGTCATCATGGCGGAAATCAAAACGGGAATCTTCGCGAAAAACGTGCAGAAACGGTTGAACCGCGCGCAGGAGAAGGTAAGAGCTACTGCTGCGGAGGATGATGAGGATGGTGGTGGCGGAGGGAAGGAGCTGACGGTGGGGGACAGATGGAGGAGGACAGAGATGTATGGATGTGTAGTCCGCTGCAGGCCTGAGCAGCTTTCCTTCCATCAGTCTCCTCCGATGTTTGTTTATTTATTTATTTTGTTTGTGTGTGTTTGTGATGATCAGACATAGATCTGCACAGACAGGGTGACGTCATGTTTAAAATCAGCTCATAAAACCAGTCAGGTCATTAGCAAACGGCAGAGTGTGTTTTTCGGTTCAAACAGACCCACGGTGGATTTTAACGCCTCGCGATGACGTCACATACGAGGTGAAATATGTCACGCAGGTAATTCATGTTTTAAATGAATAAGGTGAGGAGGTGTTTTCCTGCTCCAAGGTCGGCAGAAGGGGGAATGCCCTGGCCGCGGCGTGATGACGTCATTTCTGACGCCAGATCAGCTACCTGCATGTTATTTATAGGAGAGGCTGAGAGAGTTAGCTGATCAACTGTCACTAAAACAACATGTGAACACACACACACACACACACACACACACACACACACACACACACACACACACACACAGAGTGTTCATCTACAGTGTGTGTTTTTTTATTTTTGGTTTGAATTCGAGATGAAATGAAAACGTTACATCACCACTCATTTACATTTAATTAACAGATAAATAAATAAATAAAATCAGTTTCTTGGTGTTCAACTCAGAGAAACAGTTTTCTGTTGAAAAGACGTTTAAAAAAACAATGATGGTGAAAAGACGCAGGTTAAGAAGTTTGAAGACGATGAATGTTCATATTTAGAAAATTTTTCACAAAGATTTGATACTGCGAGATTTTTCAGTGTGTGAATACAAGTTTATCATTTTGAAATCACAGGTTAACCCCTTACCCCTGACCTCTCTAACCCTAACCCACGGGTCAGGACGTCCTTACATTTGATCCAGTTGAAGCTGAAACTGTTCAGTCCCCATGGTTCTGGTTCTCGTATGATAATGAGAACTGTCCATGGTGCTGAAGACGCACTATGGACAGTTCACTTTCTGGTTCACTCTCTGTGTGTGAAGCTAAGCCCCGCCCTCCTGCACACAGACAGTGAATGAGAGCAGCTCCTTATATGGACAGACAGCTGACCAATGAGATCACAGCAAGCTGACATTTGAGAATAAGCCCACCCAGCAAGAAGAAAAAATGTGTGCTGCGTTCAGGGACACGTTGATCTGAAATACAACCCAGACACTGCACATTATATAGCTGCTTCACAGCTCGCTGTTTAAAGGAAGGTCTGTCTGTCTGTCTGCTTGTTTCCTGTCTCTTAAACACACACTGATGTTCTTCATGCTGAAAACAAACTTCACCAAAACTGTATTTACTTCCTGTTTGTTGGGTCATTATGTTCAGTTAACAACATGACATCACTGATGTTTAGGGATGCGCCGAAATGAAAGTTTGTGGCTGAAGCCGAAACCGAATATTATTAAACACTTGGCCGAATACTGAGTACCGAATACTGAACATCATTGTTTAGTTTTTCATTAGTTTTTGCAGATGAAAAGATAAGATAAGATAAGATACACCTTTATTGATCCCATAATTGAGAAATTCCAGATTAGTGTTGTCACGGTATCAAAAGTGGGACCCACTGTGCGATACCAATGAAAATATCATGGTTCTGAGTAGTATCAGGATACCACAGCGAAAATGAGGCAGATGTGCCTTTTGTCATTTATTTAAGCAATATCACACGAGAGGGAGTGATGTTGTACTGTGATATCGTCACGGCTGTGATTCGGTCGTAGGCACTCGGCCTGCGGCCTCGTGCCAAAGACAATTACAGCCGTGCTTTTATACAACAGTTCAACAATTAAATAAGCAAGGCTGATTAAGAAATGTTAAAAAATGAGGACAAAATAGATAATTTAAGCATTTTATTTGTCTTCCGCCAACAAAAATAGTTCCCTCAGGACTCCGCTGTCACCGTTGCTATGTAACGCAGACATGGTGCGCCAGGCACTTACTCTTTATACACATTTATCTGCACGTTTCCATATATTGTGCAGCCGGTGAAATAAGTCTGTGGTGACTGCATGGTGGACTGTGGCTTCACAGGCACAGCCGACTCTGCCTTCTGATCTGACAGTATGTTGGTTTTCTCCAAGTCATTGAGCTCCGCTGATGAAACACTGACAAACCTGGATGTGTGCTCAGATGGATTCAGCTTCTCCTCTCCCTCATCTTCCTCTGATGACCATTCATAGTTCAATTCAAAACTTATTTTAGGAAATAAATCCATATTTTTGGCTGTTTGACAGTGGATGAATGAATTAGCCTACAACGCAACTGCTGACCTAACTGACACTAACCGTCAGTTTTGATTTGATTGTTGATTGCAATCAGCTGTGAGGCGGAGTGATACATACACAGTGAAATATCCGTGACGCTGTACTCCAATATCATCACGGTTTTACTGTCTCTCGACCAATCAGATTGCAGGGCCGGAACTAACTGTTGTATAAAAAAAGATAAATCACTTTTCTATAATACATCAATGATATTTCAATGGAATAAATTACTTATTGATTTATTCATACTTCAAAAACAGCATCAATAAGTGATTAACATAGGAGGGTTCAAAATAAAATAAATAAATAAAATAAGAATCAACCAGCCATCCTCCTCCCCTGACAAGTAAAGTACAGTTCCTAAAGTGCGGTGAGGTTTGTGGACCGTGAACGGCTCGTTTCTCCGCTGATACATCACATGCCTGTGTTCGGCTGGCTCGGCTGTTCAGGTACTTCTGGCCAGTCATGATGCCAAGAAGAGGATATTATTGGAGCCGACTTATCCGTCGCCGGTAAGCCGATGGCCGCCGTATTTGACAGGAATACATTACCGTTACTGTCTGTGTCTCTGACCCCCGTTCAACCCACAATCGGTGGGATTCGCCTTTCGTTTCTGCTGCTGGTTGAAATCTGTAGGCTGCTCGCACAGCGTGCTGAATGATTTTTGCCTATTTTGCTCGCTCAAAACTAGTTTTAGTCACAAATGCGAGTGCCGTGACGGACAGATCGCCACACTGCCGACATTTTATTCCGCCCGTCACGGCACGCCGTTTGATTGCGTTATCAAAATACACCGCTATTATTCGGCCTTGCTTTTAACTTATTCCACCGAATACCGAATGTGTGTTTTTTTTGCAATATTCGGCCGAATATATTCGGTTACCGAATATTCGGTGCATCCCTACTGATGTTTTCTGTTGGTTTTTATTTTTACACCTCAACAAAAACATGTTTATTATTTTGTGCTCAGTCACATTTTTCTTCTGACGACACATTTTCTGTTGAATGAAAGTGATGGCAGACATGAATCTGTTTCATCCTGTGTTTGGTCAGGTGCTGCAGAAACTGGGAAAAGCTGACGAGACCAAAGATGAGCAGTTTGAGCAAGTGGTCATCAATTTCAGGAGACAGGAGGTAAGCGATGTTTACAGACCAGCATCACCAAATCATTAGGTTGTTTTGATGTAAACAAGATTCATGGACCTGAGCACAGAATAACTTTGTGTAAGTTCATGACTCAAACTGACGCACACAGACACGCTGGACTGTCTGCTGGGAACATGAATGCACTTTGTCACCATAATGAATCTCACACCGTTAAAGACAAGATGACCTCATGTACACGTGAGAGCGCCCGCTGTCGCAGGTTGGTCCTTATGTATAAACGTACCTGCTGACTGTGACGAACGATGGCTGGAGAAAAGACAAAAAGAGGAACAATCAGGGCAGAACTTGATTTTGAAAATAAAGTGGAGGTTCAGTTTGTAAGTAGGAAGATGGATGTAGGAGGGGCCAAAAACATTAATGGTCAGAACCAGTTAAAAGTGTGATTGTCCTTTAAGTCAAACCTTTCTCAATGACCTGAAGAGTTTCTACTGTAGATCGAACTCTACATGATGTTGGACAGGAAGTGATGAAAGACTTTATTTCTTATCAGTGAGGAAGCTTAATAAGAACAATGAAGCCTGTCTTCTTAAAGACTTGGGGTCCTGGGGTCAGGGCCAGGGTCAGGGTCAGGGCTGACCCCTGAAAGGAGTTATTGTGTGGTTGTTTCAGTCTCTGATGGACAGACATGCCGAACATTAACCTCCATATTGTGTTAAACTACAGAAGAAGTTCTGGACAGACATTGAATAACATTGTGACCACGAAACCAGATTCCAGACCTAACCCCGCATGCGGCAGATGACCAACCTGATTGTCAGAAAACAGAAAGGCATCACGATCCGCCAAAATAAAAGCACTGATGTAGAATATTTCCGTGTGTGTTGTGTCAGTCTGAAGGCTCTCGGCTGCAGAGGGAGATGAAGGCCTACATGTCCGCCATTAAAGGTGAGAAAAACTTTATTGTTAAGTCTCACAGAGACAAAATGATTTAGAAAACTCTGTCCGTCAGCTGACTGAGTTTTTGTCCCTGCAGGGATGCAGCAGGCCTCCATCAACCTGACTCAGTCTCTGCATGAAGTCTACGAACCGGACTGGCACGGAAAAGATGACGTCATGGTCATTGGGAAGGTCAGAGTCACAGAATCACCCACATAACACCTGAACACATCACAGACAGATGAAGGTGTCTTCACAAACAGCCAAACTGAAACTTAAATCTTTGAGACGTTTGTGTTGTGGTGCCAAGAGTCGCCACGTCAGTGTTACCACAAACACTTGTAATGATCAGGTGATTAATGATAGCTGTTATCACATGATGTCATGTTTGTAACTGGTGACATCACAGTGAGGAGAAACAGAATCATGCCCTGTCTGAGAATCACCGCCTTGTTGTGGTTGAGGGGTTTGAGCTTCCCTGCGACACTGGAGGCAACAGCTCCTCCAACAGGGTCTCCCAAGGCCACTTGGTCCCAGGTGAGGGGCCAGACCAAGAGCTACTGTCCGACCCTGAACATGGAGGTGGAGACTCCTCCTGGAGCCAGACCAGAGGGCGGAGCTTGCTAGCTTATCACCGTGGTTTAAATCAGCCCACCCCACAGGACACCAGGTGCCCCCCCAGACCATTTTCTAATTCACAGAGAAAATGTGTTCATTCATGCAGAGATTTTTTTTTGCACTTTTCATATAATTAGCTTTTTCACCGCCCTGACAACTGTCTTGAAAACCATTCTGACAGCCGCCCTTACATCTCAGTTGCTCTTCCTGAAGTTTCTACCGTTTTTTCCCCGTTAAAGGGTTTTTTGGGGAGTTTTTCCTGATCAGCTGTGAGGGTCATAAGGACAGAGGGATGTCGTATGCTGTAAAGCCCTGTGAGGCAAATTGTGATTTGTGATATTGGGCTTTATAAATAAAACTGATTGATTGACAACTGTTCTGACAACTGTCCTGACATCAGCCCTGACAACTGTCCTGACAACCACCCTGACATCAGCCCTGACAACTGTCCTGACATCAGCCCTGACAACTGTCCTGACAACCACCCTGACATCAGCCCTGACAACTGTCCTGACATCAGCCCTGACAACTGTCCTGACAACCACCCTGACAACAGCCCTGACAACAGCCCTGACAACTGTCCTGACAACCACCCTGACAACTGTCCTGACATCAGCCCTGACAACTGTCCTGACATCAGCCCTGACAACTGTCCTGACAACCACCCTGACATCAGCCCTGACAACTGTCCTGACATCAGCCCTGACAACTGTCCTGACAACCACCCTGACATCAGCCCTGACAACTGTCCTGACAACCACCCTGACATCAGCCCTGACAACTGTCCTGACAACCACCCTGACATCAGCCCTGACAACTGTCCTGACATCAGCCCTGACAACTGTCCTGACATCAGCCCTGACAACTGTCCTGACAACCACCCTGACATCAGCCCTGACAACTGTCCTGACAACCACCCTGACATCAGCCCTGACAACTGTCCTGACAACAGCCCTGACAACTGTCCTGACAACAGCCTGACAACTGTCCTGACATCAGCCCTGACAACTGTCCTGACATCAGCCCTGACAACTGTCCTGACAACCACCCTGACATCAGCCCTGACAACTGTCCTGACATCAGCCTGACAACTGTCCTGACAACCACCCTGACATCAGCCCTGACAACTGTCCTGACATCAGCCCTGACAACTGTCCTGACAACAGCCCTGACAACTGACCTGACAACCACCCTGACATCAGCCCTGACAACTGTCCTGACAACCACCCTGACATCAGCCCTGACAACTGTCCTGACATCAGCCCTGACAACTGTCCTGACAACAGCCCTGACAACTGTCCTGACAACCACCCTGACAACAGCCCTGACAACTGTCCTGACAACCACCCTGACAACATCCCTGATAACCGTTCTGACAACCGACCTGACAACCGTCCTTACAACAGCCCTGACAACTGTCCTGACATCAGCCCTGACAACTGCCCTGACATCAGCCCTGACAACTGTCCTGACATCAGCCCTGACAACTGTCCTGACATCAGCCCTGACAACTGTCCTGACAACCACCCTGACATCAGCCCTGACAACTGTCCTGACAACAGCCCTGACAACTGTCCTGACAACAGCCTGACAACTGTCCTGACATCAGCCCTGACAACTGTCCTGACAACAGCCCTGACAACTGTCCTGACAACCACCCTGACAACAGCCCTGACAACTGTCCTGACAACAGCCCTGACAACTGTCCTGACAACCACCCTGACAACAGCCCTGACAACTGTCCTGACAACCACCCTGACAACATCCCTGATAACCGTTCTGACAACCGACCTGACAACCGTCCTTACAACAGCCCTGACAACTGACCTGACAACTGTCCTGACAACCGTCTTTACCACAGCCCTGACAACTGACCTGACAACTGTCCTGACAACCGTCTTTACCACAGCCCTGACAACTGCCCTGACAACCACCCTGACAACCGTCTTTACCACAGTCCTGACAACTGACCTGACAACCGTCTTTACCACAGCCCTGACAACTGTCCTGACAACCGTCTTTACCACAGCCCTGACAACTGACCTGATAACTGTCCTGACAACCGTTTTTACCACAGCCCTGGCAACTGACCTGACAACTGTCCTGACAACCGCCCTGACAACCGTCCTTACAACAGCCCTGACAACCGAACTGACAGCTGTCCTGACAACCACCCTGACAACCATTCTGACAACTGTCCAGACAACTGCCCTGACAACTGTTCTGACAACTGTCCTGACAACTATTCTGACAACTGTTCTGACAATCATCCTTTCAACTGCCCTTACAACCATCTTTACCACCGCCCTGACAACTTCCCTGACAACCGTCCTTACAACCACCCTTTCAACGGTCTTAACGATCACCCTGACAACCGCCCCGACAATTGTCCTGACAACCATCCTGACAACCGCCCTGACAACCACCCTGACAACTGTCCTAGCAACTACCCAGAAGAGCATTCCCCCGATGTGTTCATGGTGGCAGCAGCTGCTTCATACCCCCACTTGCCGTGTCTGACACTGCTTCGTGTCTGCTGCTTCCTTCTCTCTGAAATGACCGCAGGTTGCCCGTTCATGCTCAGTGCTATAAAAAGCAGCGTAAAGTGTCCAAGTGCATAAAAAACTCATCAAAATAAAACTTGTTTTTTAAAAAAAAAACTGCCAGGGGTGGATCTTTCAGATCCCCTGACAGTCGTCCAGGCTTACCCTGCCTACATGTGTGGGGCCACCGACTGGCCTCTGACCTCCTGGCATCGGCCCCCTGCCAGTAAAAGTTGACTGTCTTTTTCATAACAGAATAAAGTTTTGATGTGTCACTATGACAACATAAGTTGATGTGTGTTTGCCACAGGACTGTGATGCATTGTGGGAGGACTTTCATAACAAGCTGGTGGACTCGACGCTGCTGGACCTTGACGCGTACCTGCAGCAGTTTCCAGACCTCAAAGTAACAAACCGTTTGTTATCTGGTGAAAGATTCTTTGACAGTGTTGATGCAGAAGCTGATTCTTCAACGTAAAACTGAAACTTCGTGACATTTCAGACTCGTGTGGCCAAAAGAAGTCGGAAACTCATCGACTACGACAGCGCTCGTCATCATGTGGAGACTCTGCAGATGTCAGGGATGAAGAACGACCGTAAGATAACAAAGGTGAGCTTGGTGATCTGTGATGAAACATGGGTTTCATACAGCAGCTGTTACCTGTGGTGTGTTCAGGTGCTGCTTGGAGGTCAGTTTGTTAATCAGACTTGTTTCTGTTTGAAGGCAGAGGAAGAGTTGAAAAAGGCTCAGAAAGTGTTTGATGAGTTGAACGTTGGTCTACAGGACGAACTGCCGACTCTGTGGGACAGGTAATTCGTGTCTTAAGCCCTAATTGGACGGGATTATTTTAACATGGAGACGTGGGGTAAAGTAATTATTACCAGAGATTTTAGTCCCGTCTGAGCAAGCCGTGTCTGTAATCATTATGGATAATGTCAGTAAAAATTACAGTGACTTTTACCTTCTGTAAACGGTCGGGAGAAAACACCTGGCCCAATATTAATCCCGTGCTAACGCGATCCTCTGTAAAAATGTGTGTAAAAATTTCTTCACGTCCTGTTTACAACCATTTTGCTGCGTTTACAACTGGTTTTACGCGTTTTTTCGATGATGGAGGTGCTTGAAGAAGCATTCCGTGTTGTCGGCAGTCATGATAGTGGACATTTTTCTAATGATGGCATAGCCCTACGTGGGAGACCCATCATAAAGGATGAGAAGAAAGCACTTTTCAGAGCCACGAGACTTCTGGTTGCGTCAGGTCGGCCTAATATAAATCCATATTGCTAATCGTTGTGTACACACAATCTTGATCATGGGCAATATTTCATATTGGGCTAATCATTAGAGTCTGGGCAGCTAAGCTGCCAGGGCACTACTGTAATCCTAGGTATTCTTCTTCTTCTTCTTCTTCTTCCGAGGAAATCATACTTCCCATGGGTGAAAACTCACCAAACTTTGCACAAAGGTCCAGTCTCATGCCAGATATCCTCAGCTGTAAACTCAAGCCAGTAGTCCTGATGGTGGCGCTACAGCAAGCCTCTAAAGTTCAAAACTTTGAAAATTCATAACAAATCAACCATACGTGCTACAACTTCACAACTTTCATCAAACTGTAGCCCCAATACTGAAGAAACGTGTGTACATTTAAACCTATTAAAATGAAAAAAAAGACAAAATTCTAGAGTCATGGTAGATGATGTGTGGCAAATTTCAGAATTTTATCTCAAAAACTGAATTTTTGACAGCATTTTGAATTTTGCTCTAATGTGAACAATTGGAGTCAATGTAAAAATGGCAATTTTAAACATCAGTTTTTCACTTATGAAGCAAATCAATCATTGTTACAAACAAATTACCAACATCTCCATGCTGTCTAGATGCAATATGTGTATTTTCAGATTTTTGTTTCGATAACTGAATTTTTTACAGAACATGACAGACACATGAACTGTCTCTGACTAATTAGCTCAGTGAGATAGAAATTGATTCTTAGTCTCAGAGGTTGTGAGTTCAAGCCTCAGCTGATGCAAAAGGCAGATTGTGTTGCTAAATGTCTTCCAATTCTTCTGCTTGTTGCTCAGAATTGCCTAAAAATGCCCGGACACGACCCATCGCTGCGCAGCAGCTATAATTAACTATTATTATCCTTCAGCTGATGCTTTATGCCCTGCTCCACCAACATCCTTCACCACAGCATAGCACACACATGTTGACAGGGAGATGACGCCAGGACACAAACTGAGTAGAATTATTTTGTCCTGTGTGAAGCGGACATTTATATTACAGACATCCTGTGGTAAATTGACATTATTCCACATCCCTATGTAAAACTAATCCCATCCTAATAGTACTCTATGCACACCTGTCTGACACAGGAACTGTGTCTGTCGATCGTCACTTCATGTGCTGTAAAATATTTTGATCGATCGATCAAGAAACATTTAAATTATCTGAAGTCTAACCTTTAACTCTTTGGTCTCTGCAGCCGTGTCGGCTTCTACATCACCACCTTTAAGAGTGTGACGCACCTGGAGACCAAATTCCACCGTGAGATTTCCCTGGTGAGGGGGGGGGGGGGTCCTTTGTCTTTACATCAGACACTAAAGGGTTCAGCTGTGTGACCAATGGGATTGGAGCACTTTGTGACATATCACTTGTTACCTCCCTGCAGGTTTGTCGGCAGCTGTACGAAGTGATGACCAAACTGAGTGAGCAGCACTCTGACAAAATGTTCACCATCCAAGGAGCGCCGAGGTCAGTTTCATTTTGTCCCTGAATACTATTTGATGAAAACAGCTGGCCGTTTGTTTGATTGTTTGAATGATGAAAAAAAAAAAAAAACCGAGATGATCTCAGAGACATAAGTCTTTTTGTGTTTGTTTCCTGAGTCTCATCCGTCTTCTGTCCTCAAAGCTGATGTTTGTATGAAACATGTACAGGCACCATCTGCTGAGTCCGAAAACATCACAGGAAGGTTTTCTGTGCAGCTCATGTTTGAATAAAAATGAGGTTTATTTCTGCAGGATATTTAGAATAAAAATGATCTTAATTCAGCACCAAAATGAATGGATCATTAATCTACATTATGTCTTCAGATTTAAACAGCTGTGATTTCTTTCAACATCTAATTGATTGTCATTAAATAAATAATTCAGTACATTTATCTCTGGTTAAACACACACTGTGAGACAGACAGATTAGAGACACACTGTAAGACAGACAGGTTAGACACACACTGTAAGACCGACAGGTTAGAGACACACTGTAAGACAGACAGGTTAGACACACACTGTAAGACAGACAGGTTAGAGAGACACTGTAAGACAGACAGATTAGAGACACACTGTAAGACAGACAGGTTAGACACACACTGTAAGACAGACAGGTTAGACACACACCGTGAGACCGACAGGTTAGAGACACACTGTAAGACAGACAGGTTAGACACACACTGTAAGACAGACAGGTTAGAGACACACTGTAAGACAGACAGGTTAGACACACACTGTGAGACCGACAGGTTAGAGACACACTGTAAGACAGACAGGTTAGACACACACTGTAAGACAGACAGGTTAGAGACACACTGTAAGACAGACAGATTAGAGACACACTGTAAGACAGACAGGTTGGACACACACTGTAAGACAGACAGGTTAGAGAGACACACTGTGAGACAGACAGATTAGAGACACACTGTAAGACAGACAGATTAGACACACACTGTAAGACAGACAGGTTAGAGACACACTGTAAGACAGACAGGTTAGACACACACTGTAAGACAGACAGGTTAGAGACACACTGTAAGACAGACAGGTTAGACACACACTGTGAGACCGACAGGTTAGAGACACACTGTAAGACAGACAGGTTAGACACACACTGTAAGACAGACAGGTTAGAGAGACACTGTAAGACAGACAGGTTAGAGAGACACACTGTGAGACAGACAGATTAGAGACACACTGTAAGACAGACAGATTCGACACACACTGTAAGACAGACAGGTTAGAGACACACTGTGAGACAGACAGATTTGCGACACACTATAAGACAGACAGGTTAGAGACACACTGTAAAACAGACAGATTTGAGACACTGTAAGACAGACAGGTTAGAGAGACACACTGTGAGACAGACAGGTTAGAGACACTGTAAAACGGGTTAGAGACACATTGTAAGACAGACAGATTAGAGACACACTGTAAGACAGACAGGTTCAACACACACTGTAAGACAGACAGGTTAGAGACACACTGTGAGACAGACAGGTTAGAGACACACTGTAAAACACAGATTTGCGACACACTGTAAGACAGACAGATTAGAGACACACTGTGAGACAGACAGGTTCGAGACAGACTGTGAGACAGGTTCAAGAGTCATTGTAAGGCAGACAGGTTAGAAATACTGTTAGACAGAAAGGTTAGAGTGACATTGTATGACAGACAGGTTAGAGAGACACACTGTGAGACAGATAGGTTAGAGACACACTGTGAGACAGACAGGTTAGAGACACAATGTAAAACAGACAGGTTAGAGAGATGCTGTAAGACAGACAGGTTAGAGACACACTGTAAGACAGAGAGATTAGAGACACACTGTGAGACAGATAGGTTAGAGACACAATGTAAAACAGACAGGTTAGAGAGATGCTGTAAGACAGACAGGTTAGAGACACACTGTAAGACAGACAGGTTAGAGACACACTGTAAAACACAGATTTGCGACACACTGTAAGACAGACAGGTTAGAGACACACTGTGAGACAGACAGGTTAGAGACACACTGTAAAACACAGATTTGCGACACACTGTAAGACAGACAGATTAGAGACACACTGTGAGACAGACAGGTTAGAGACAGACTGTGAGACAGGTTCAAGAGTCATTGTAAGGCAGACAGGTTAGAAATACTGTTACACAGAAAGGTTAGAGTGACATTATATGACAGACAAGTTAGAGAGACACACTGTGAGACAGATAGGTTAGAGACACAATGTAAAACAGACAGGTTAGAGAGATGCTGTAAGACAGACAGGTTAGAGAGATGCTGTAAGACAGACAGGTTAGAGACACACTGTAAGACAGACAGATTAGAGACACACTGTAAGACAGACAGGTTGGACACACACTGTAAGACAGACAGGTTAGAGACACACTGTGAGACAGACAGATTAGAGACACACTGTAAGACAGACAGATTCGACACACACTGTAAGACAGACAGGTTAGAGACACACTGTGAGACAGACAGATTTGCGACACACTGTAAGACAGACAGGTTAGAGACACACTGTAAAACAGACAGATTTGAGACACTGTAAGACAGACAGGTTAGAGAGACACACTGTGAGACAGACAGGTTAGAGACACTGTAAAACGGGTTAGAGACACATTGTAAGACAGACAGATTAGAGACACACTGTGAGACAGACAGGTTCAACACACACTGTAAGACAGACAGGTGAGAGACACACTGTGAGACAGACAGGTTAGAGACACACTGTAAAACACAGATTTGCGACACACTGTAAGACAGACAGATTAGAGACACACTGTAAGACAGACAGGTTAGAGACACACTGTGAGACAGGTTCAAGAGTCATTGTAAGGCAGACAGGTTAGAAATGCTGTTAGACAGAAAGGTTAGAGTGACCTTGTATGACAGACAGGTTAGAAAGACACTGTGAGACAGATAGGTTAGAGACACACTGTGAGACAGACAGGTTAGAGACACAATGTAAAACAGACAGGTTAGAGAGATGCTGTAAAACAGACAGGTTAGAGACACACTGTAAGACAGACAGGTTAGAGAGACACTGTAAGACAGACAGATTAGAGACACACTGTAAGACAGACAGGTTGGACACACACTGTAAGACAGACAGGTTAGAGAGACACACTGTAAGACAGACAGATTAGAGACACACTGTAAGACAGACAGATTCGACACACACTGTAAGACAGACAGGTTAGAGAGACACACTGTGAGACAGACAGGTTAGAGACACTGTAAAACGGGTTAGAGACACATTGTAAGACAGACAGATTAGAGACACACTGTAAGACAGACAGGTTAGAGACACACTGTGAGACAGACAGGTTAGAGAGACACTAAGACAGACAGGTTAGAGACACACTGTGAGACAGACAGGTTCGACACACACTGTAAGACAGACAGGTTAGAGAGACACACTGTGAGATAGACAGGTTAGAGACACACTGTGAGACAGACAGGTTCGACACACACTGTAAGACAGAAAGTTCAGAGAAACACATTGTGAAACAGACAGGTTAGAGACACACTGTAAGACAGACAGGTTAGAGGGACACTGTAAGACAGACAGGTTAGAGGGACACTGTAAAACAGACAGGTTAGAGACACTGTAAAACGGGTTAGAGACACATTGTAAGACAGACAGATTAGAGACACACTGTAAAACAGACAGGTTAGAGAGATGCTGTAAAACAGACAGGTTAGAGACACTGTAAAACGGGTTAGAGACACACTGTAAGACAGACAGATTAGAGACACACTGTAAGACAGACTGGTTATAGACACACTGTAAGACAGGTTCAAGACTCATTGTAAGGCAGACAGGTTAGAAATACTGTTAGACAGAAAGGTTAGAGTGACATTGTATGACAGACAGGTTAGAGAGACACACTGTGAGACAGACAGGTTAGAGACACACTGTAAGACAGACAGATTTGAGACACACTGCGAGACAGGTTCAAGACTCATTGTAAGGCAGACAGGTTAGAAATACTGTTAGACAGAAAGGTTAGAGTGACATTGTATGACAGACAGGTTAGAGAGACACACTGTGAGACAGACAGGTTAGAGACACTGTAAAACAGGTTAGAGACACATTGTAAGACATACAGATTAGAGACACACTGTAAGACAGACAGGTTTGACACACACTGTAAAACAGATTAGAGACACACTGTAAGACAGACAGGTTAGAGACACACTGTGAGACAGGTTCAAGACTCATTGTAAGGCAGACAGGTTAGAAATACTGTTAGACAGAAAGGTTAGAGTGACCTTGTATGACAGACAGGTTAGAGAGACACACTGTGAGACAGACAGGTTAGAGACACTGTAAAACAGGTTAGAGACACATTGTAAGACATACAGATTAGAGACACACTGTAAGACAGACAGGTTTGACACACACTGTAAGACAGACAGGTTAGAAACACACTGTGAGACAGACAGGTTAGAGACACACTGTAAAACAGACAGATTAGAGACACTAAAACAGGTTAGAGACACACTGTGAGACAGACAGATTAGAGACACTAAAACAGGTTAGAGACACACTGTGAGACAGACAGATTAGAGACACACTGTAAAACAGATTAGAGACACACTGTAAGACAGACAGGTTAGAGACACACTGTAAAACAGATTAGAGACACACTGTAAGACAGACAGGTTAGAGACACACTGTAAAACAGATTAGAGACACACTGTAAGACAGACAGGTTAGAAACACACTGTGAGACAGGTTCAGGACTCATTGTAAGGCAGACAGGTTAGAGAGACACACTGTGAGACAGACAGGTTAGAGACACTGTAAAACAGGTTAGAGACACATTGTAAGATATACAGATTAGAGACACACTGTAAGACAGACAGGTTTGACACACACTGTAAGACAGACAGGTTAGAAACACACTGTGAGACAGACAGGTTAGAGACACACTGTAAAACAGACAGATTTGCGACACACTGTAAGACAGACAGGTTAGAGACACACTGTGAGACAGACAGGTTAGAGACACTAAAACAGGTTAGAGACACACTGTGAGACAGACAGATTAGAGACACACTGTAAAACAGATTAGAGACACACTGTAAGACAGACAGGTTAGAGACACACTGTAAAACAGATTAGAGACACACTGTAAGACAGACAGGTTAGAGACACACTGTAAAACAGATTAGAGACACACTGTAAGACAGACAGGTTAGAGACACACTGTAAGACAGACAGGTTAGAGACACACTGTAAGACAGACAGATTTGCGACACACTGTAAGACAGACAGGTTAGAGACACATTGTAAAACAGACAGATTTGAGACACTGTAAAACGGGTTAGAGACACATTGTAAGACAGACAGATTAGAGACACACTGTAAGACAGACAGGTTAGAGAGACACACTGTGAGACAGACAGGTTAGAGACACTGTAAAACAGGTTAGAGACACACTGTAAGACAGACAGATTAGAGACACACTGTAAGACAGACAGGTTGGACACACACTGTAAGACAGACAGGTTAGAGACACACTGTGAGACAGACAGGTTAGAGACACACTGTAAAACAGACAGATTTGCGACACACTGTAAGACAGACAGGTTAGAGACACACTGTGAGACAGACAGATTAGAGACACACTAAAACAGATTAGAGACACACTGTAAGACAGACAGGTTAGAGACACACTGTAAAACAGATTAGAGACACACTGTAAGACAGACAGGTTAGAGACACACTGTAAGACAGACAGATTCGACACACACTGTAAGACAGACAGGTTAGAGACACACTGCGAGACAGTGTGTCTCACAGTGTGTGTAAGACAGACAGGTTAGAGACACACTGTAAGACAGATAGGTTAGAGACACACTGTAAAACAGACAGATTTGAGACACTGTAAGACAGACAGGTTAGAGAGACACACTGTGAGACAGACAGGTTAGAGACACTGTAAACGGGTTAGAGACACATTGTAAGACAGACAGATTAGAGACACACTGTAAGACAGACAGGTTCAACACACACTGTAAGACAGACAGGTTAGAGACACACTGTGAGACAGACAGGTTAGAGACTGTAAAACAGACAGATTTGCGACACACTGTAAGACAGACAGATTAGAGACACACTGTGAGACAGACAGGTTAGAGACAGACTGTGAGACAGGTTCAAGAGTCATTGTAAGGCAGGTTAGAAATACTCTTAGACAGAAAGGTTAGAGTGACATTGTATGACAGACAGGTTAGAGAGACACACTGTGAGACAGACAGGTTAGAGACACTGTAAAACAGGTTAGAGACACATTGTAAGACATACAGATTAGAGACACACTGTAAGACAGACAGGCTTGACACACACTGTAAGAGAGACAGGTTTGAAACACACTGTGAGACAGACAGGTTAGAGACACACTGTAAAACAGACAGATTTGCGACACACTGTAAGACAGACAGGTTAGAGAGACACACTGTGAGACAGACAGGTTAGAGACACTGTAAAACAGGTTAGAGACACATTGTAAGACAGATTAGAGACACACTGTAAGACAGACAGGTTGGACACACACTGTAAGACAGACAGGTTAGAGACACACTGTAAGTGTGTGTAGTGTATGTAGTTTGTGTCATTGGTGTTGTGTGTGTAGTTTGTGCAATTTGCATAGTGTGTTTGTGTAATTTGTGTAATGTGTGTAGTTTCTGTACTTTTTGTAATTTGCGCCGTGTGTGTAGTGTGTGTACTTTTTGTAGTGTGTGTTGTGTGTGTAGTTTGTGTAATTTGTGTATTGTGTGTAGTTTGTGTAGTGTGTGAAGTATTTGCAGTTTTTGTAATTTGTGAAGTGTGTTGTGTCGTGTGTTTAGTTTGTGTGTAGTCTGTCATTTGTGTATTATATGTAGTTTGACATTTGTGTAGTGTGTATACTGATACTGTAGTTTGTGTAGTTTATGTAGTTTGTGTAATGTGTGTTGTGTGTGTGTGTGTGTAGGTTGTGTAATTTGTGTAGTTCCTGTAGTGTGTGTAGTTTGTGAAATTTGTATATTGTGTGTAGTTTGTGTAGTGTGTGAGGTATTTGTAGAATGTGTAATTTGTGTAGTGTGTAGTTTGTGTAATCTGTCTAGTGTGTGGAGTTTCTGTAATTTATGTTGTATGAGTAGTTTCTGTTGTTTGGGTTGTGTGTAGTTTGTTTAGTGTCTGTAGGTTGTGTACTTGGTGTTGTTTGTGTCGTGTATTTTCTGTAATTTGTGTAGTTTGCGTAGTGTGTGAAGTTTGTGTTGTTTTTGTCATGTGTAGTTTGTGAAGTGTGTGTAGTTTGTGTAATTTGTGTATTGTATGTAGTTTTGTCATTTGTGTAGTGTGTGTACTGTATGTAATTTGTGTAGTTTCTGTAATTTATATAGTGTGTGGTGTGTACTTTCTGTAATTTGTGTAATTTGTGTAGTGTGTGTAGTTTGTGTAATTTGCATAGTTTGCGTAGTGTGTGCCGTATGTGTAGTTTGTTTTCTTTTTTGTAGTGTATAGTTTGCGTAATTTGTGCAGTGTGTGTGTGTGTATTTGGTGTAATGTGTAGTGTGTGTAGTTTGTGTAATTTGTGTAGTTTGTGTAATTTGTGTAGTTGGCGTAGTGTGTGTCGTATGTGTAATTTGCATAGTGTGTGAAGTTTGTGTAACTTGTGTAGTTTGTTTTATTTGTGTAGTTTGTGTAATTTGTGTACTGCGTGTAGGGTGTGTGTAGTTTGTGCAGGGTGTGTAGTTTTGGGAGTGTGTGCAGTTTTGTAGTGTTTGTTGCGTGTGTAGTATGTCGGGCTTACACATCTTATATAATGAGTGTACAGATGCTGGGTTTCACTCAGGGACATTTCAAGGTCCCTGGAGGACGGTATGCCTGCACGTCACCTGGATGTCAGGTGGTCTCTGATTTAACTAAACAGAAATTAGTCACTGCTGTGAAACAATGTCCGGAGCATCTTTGTCTAGAAGACGATTACAGAGTCATTGGCTCAGCCTGCAGCTCCACCTGCAGCTCCACCTGTCACTGATCAGCCAATTAAAAGACTGTGTGATCATGTGGTTTCTGTCTCGTCCCTCAGTGATTCAGGACCACTGCGACTAGCCAGAACTCCGTCGCCACCAGAGGACGAGAGTCCACCTGACAGTCCAGACTTCAGATGATCTGAACTGGATCCTGACCTCAGTCACAGGTAGATGTTATCTGAACTGGATCCTGACCTCCGTCACAGGTAGATATTATCTGAACTGGATCCACACCTCCGTCACAGGTAGATGTTATCTGAACTGGATCCAGACCTCAGTCACAGGTAGATGTTATCTGAACTGGATCCTGACCTCCGTCACAGGTAGATATTATCTGAACTGGATCCACACCTCCGTCACAGGTAGATGTTATCTGAATTGGATCCTGACCTCCGTCACAGGTAGATGTTATCTGAACTGGATCCACACCTCCGTCACAGGTAGATGTTATCTGAACTGGATCCTGACCTCAGTCACAGGTAGATGTTATCTGAACTGGATCCTGACCTCCGTCACAGGTAGATGTTATCTGAACTGGATCCAGACCTCAGTCACAGGTAGATGTTATCTGAACTGGATCCTGACCTCCGTCACAGGTAGATGTTATCTGAACTGGATCCACACCTCCGTCACAGGTAGATATTATCTGAACTGGATCCACACCTCCGTCACAGGTATCTGAATTGGATCCAGATCTCCGTCACAGGTAGATGTTATCTGAACTGGATCCACACCTCCGTCACAGGTAGATGTTATCTGAACTGGATCCTGACCTCAGTCACAGGTAGATGTTATCTGAATTGGATCCAGACCTCCGTCACAGGTAGATGTTATCTGAAATGGATCCAGACCTCCGTCACAGGTAGATGTTATCTGAACTGGATCCAGACCTCAGTCACAGGTAGATGTTATCTGAACTGGATCCAGATCTCCGTCACAGGTAGATGTTATCTGAAATGGATCCAGACCTCCGTCACAGGTAGATGTTATCTGAATTGGATCCAGACCTCAGTCACAGGTAGATGTTATCTGAAATGGATCCTGACCTCAGTCACAGGTAGATGTTATCTGAATTGGATCCAGATCTCCGTCACAGGTAGATGTTATCTGAACTGGATCCTGACCTCAGTCACAGGTAGATGTTATCTGAACTGGATCCACACCTCCGTCCACTGGTAGATGTTATCTGAACTGGATCCTGACCTCAGTCACAGGTAGATGTTATCTGAACTGGATCCTGACCTCCGTCACAGGTAGATGTTATCTGAACTGGATCCAGATCTCCGTCACAGGTAGATGTTATCTGAAATGGATCCAGACCTCCGTCACAGGTAGATGTTATCTGAACTGGATCCAGACCTCCGTCACAGGTAGATGTTATCTGAACTGGATCCAGACCTCCGTCACAGGTATCTGAATTGGATCCAGATCTCCGTCACAGGTAGATGTTATCTGAACTGGATCCACACCTCCGTCACAGGTAGATGTTATCTGAACTGGATCCTGACCTCAGTCACAGGTAGATGTTATCTGAACTGGATCCTGACCTCCGTCACAGGTAGATGTTATCTGAACTGGATCCAGATCTCCGTCACAGGTAGATGTTATCTGAAATGGATCCAGACCTCCGTCACAGGTAGATGTTATCTGAACTGGATCCAGACCTCAGTCACAGGTAGATGTTATCTGAATTGGATCCAGACCTCCGTCACAGGTAGATGTTATCTGAAATGGATCCAGACCTCCGTCACAGGTAGATGTTATCTGAACTGGATCCAGACCTCAGTCACAGGTAGATGTTATCTGAACTGGATCCAGATCTCCGTCACAGGTAGATGTTATCTGAAATGGATCCAGACCTCCGTCACAGGTAGATGTTATCTGAATTGGATCCAGACCTCTGTCACAGGTAGCTGTTATCTGAACTGGATCCTGACCTCAGTCACAGGTAGATGTTATCTGAATTGGATCCAGACCTCTGTCACAGGTAGCTGTTATCTGAACTGGATCCTGACCTCAGTCACAGGTAGATGTTAGGTTTTTTTCGGTTTTTGGTATTACCAGTTCAGTTCGGTACTCCGTCTTGGACCAGGTTTTTGTTTTTTTTTTTAGACTGACCGGACTGCATACTCGGGCGGAATGTAGGCGGAGTGGACTCAGTGGAGGTCTGCCCGGTAAAAGCGGACTTTTGCAAGCCCTGTGCGTGCAAAGCACGACCGCACGGACTGCGCACCAGTGTCACACAAAAGATTGCTCGGCATGTATTTTTCACATTGCGGGGATTTTTCACTGACATTTTTACCGGAAACTACAACGCGGTAGTGCGCTCGACTATGGAAGCCCGAATAACTGCGGACATTCCTGGCCTGGAGTCCGCTCCACTTATAGTACGCCCGAGTCTGTGAGCACCTATAGATAGGAACAGAGTGCCGACATCAAAGGCCGTCGGAGTCTGTGAGCACCTATAGATAGGAACAGAGTGCCGACATCAAAGGCCGTCGGAGTCTGTGAGCACCTGTGTCTGCCTCTTCGCCAAGCGCACTGCGAGCAGGAGAGGGGGGGGTGGGGGTGGGGCGGGGACTGAGCTAGGGGGTGCGAGCGTGCACGCGCTGAGGCCTCTACTGCAGCCTGGAGAAATCAAAAAATGCACCAATATGGCAACACTTTGGCTTTGAGCCAGACGAAGGAGGCAACCCTTGTTTGCTCTGATTGAGTAAGCTGCAAAATTTATTTGTAAGGAATAAAAGAAACAACGTGTTTCTGTCACTCTGTTGTCCTATGGTCATTTTTTATTTTAAATGAGTCAATTGCTCCCCCAAGTGGCGAAAATCCGGTTTTACCGACTTGATGCAGTTTTTCACAAACAACGGACCTTTTTTTTTTCTCATACCGACCCAACCCTAGTAGATGTTATCTGAACTGGATCGCGACCTCTGTCACAGGTAGATGTTATCTGAAGTGATAAAAACGTGTTATAATCAGATAAATGATTTGTAGATATGGGTGATCAATCACAGGAAGTAGTATTGATGTAGAAGTATGGATGATTAACAGTATCAGACAGACGTTCTGTTTTTCTGTTCTCTTGACGACTGTTGAAACTTCTCAGTAACTTTCTGTGACTGTTTTTCTTTGCTGCAAACTATTGTCTGTAACTGGTGAGTGAACTTTGTTTCTGTCTCTGTCTGTGTGAGTGAATGTGAAATAGGTGACAGTAGAGTCAGTAGATGACTGCAGTCAATAGATGACAGTAGAGTGGACAGGTGACAGTAGAGTGGACAGGTGACAGTAGGGTCAATAGATGACAGTAGAGTCGACAGGTAACAGTAGAGTCGACAGGTGACAGTAGAGTCAGCAGGTGACAGTAGAGTCGACCGGTTTCAGTAGAGTCGACAGTAGTCAATAGATGACAGTTGAGTCAATAGGTGACAATAGAATCGACAGATGACAGTAGAAGTGACAGGTGACAGTAGAGTCAATAGATGACAGTGGAGTTGACAGGTGACAGTAGAGTCAATAGATGACAGTAGAGTTGACAGGTGACAGTAGAGTCAACAGGTGACAGTAGAGTCGACAGGTTTCAGTAGTCGACAGTAGAGTCAATAGATGACAGTTGAGTCAGTTGGTGACAGTAGAGTCGACAGGTGACAGTAGAAGTGACAGGTGACAGTAGAGTCAATAGATGACAGTGGAGTTGACAGGTGACAGTAGAGTCAATAGATGACAGTAGAGTTGACAGGTGACAGTATAGTCAATAGATGACAGTAGAGTTGACAGGTGACAGTAGAGTCAACAGGTGACAGTAGAGTCTGTGACAGTAGTCAGATGACAGTTGAGTCAGACGGTGACAGTGATGATGTGATGACAGTAGAATTGACAGGTGACAGTAGAGTCAATAGGTGACAGTAGAGTTGACATGTGACAGTAGAGTCAATAGGTGACAGTAGAGTCGATGTGTGACAGTAGAGCCGACAGGTGACAGTAGAGCCGACAGATGACAGTAGAGTCAATGTGTAACAGTAGAGTTGACGTATGACAGTAGAGTTGACAGGTGACAGTAGAGCTGACAGGTGACAGTAGAGTCGACAGGTGACAGTAGAGTCAATAGGTGACAGTAGAATCGACAGGTGACAGTAAAGTCAATAGGTGACAGTAGAGTCGACAGGTGACAGTAGAATCGACAGGTGACAGTAGAGTCGACGTGTGACAGTAGAGTTGACGTGTGACAGTAGAGTCGATGTGTGACAGTAGAGCTGACAGGTGACAGTAGAGCCGACAGGTGACAGTAGAGTCAATAGGTGACAGTAGAATCGACAGGTGACAGTAAAGTCAGTAGGTGACAGTAGAGTCGACGTGTGACAGTAGAGTTGACGTGTGACAGTAGAGTCGACAGGTGACAGTAGAGCTGACAGATGACAGTAGAGTCGACAGGTGACAGTAGAGTCAATAGGTGACAGTAGAATCGACAGGTGACAGTAAAGTCAGTAGGTGACAGTAGAGTCGATGTGTGACACTAGAGCCGACAGATGACAGTAGAGTCGATGTGTGAGAGTAGCATGATCTCCTACACACTGACACACAGACAGGTCAGACACAATAATGACAGACTCTGTTAATGTTGGCAAAGAGGGTGGAGTTACACTTAGTGTGTATATGTGTATGAATGTGTGTATATTTGTGTGTATGCATTTGATGTTGGTAAACTGTGTGTTTGTGAAGTCATAGGTGTGTAACATTACAGGATCGTTTCACTCAATAAAATCAGACCGCACTGATTATCTGATCTGTGGACGTGTTGTGCCGACAGCCGCATACTGAGTGACACTAATGTGACACATGTGACACTAATGTGATACTAATGTGACATTATGTGGCACTAACATGACACTAAGGTGACAGTAACGTGACACTAATGTCGCACTAACATGATGCTAATGTGGCACTAACATGACGCTAATGCGACACTGATGTGATACTAATGTGACATTATGTGGCACTAACATGACACTAAGGTTACAGTAACGTGACACTAATGTGGCACTAACATGACGCTAATGTGACACTAATGTGGCACTAACATAATGTGATACTAATGTGGCACTAACATAATGTGATACTAATGTGACATTATGTGGCACTAACATGACAATAAATAATTCAGTACATTTATCTCTGGTTAGACACACACTGTAAGACAGACAGGTTAGAGACACACTGTTAGACAGGTTCAAGACTCATTGTAAGACAGACAGGTTCGACACACACTGTAAGACAGACAGGTTAGAGAGACACACTGTGAGATAGACAGGTTAGAGACACACTGTGAGACAGACAGGTTCGACACACACTGTAAGACAGATTAGAGACACATTGTAAAACAGACAGATTAGAGACACACAGTAAAAGACAGATTAGAGACACACTGTAAGACAGACAGGTTAGAGACACACTGTGAGACAGACAGATTAGAGACACACTGTGAGACAGACAGATTAGGGACACACTGTAAAACAGACAGGTTAGAGACACACTGTGAGACAGACAGATTAGGGACACACTGTAAAACAGACAGGTTAGAGACACACTGTAAGACAGACAGGTTAGAGGGACACTGTAAGACAGACAGGTTAGAGGGACACTGTAAAACAGACAGGTTAGAGACACACTATGAGACAGGTTCAAGACTCATTGTAAGGCAGACACGTTAGAAATACTGTAAGACAGACAGATTAGAGACACACTGTAAAACAGACAGATTAGAGATACACTGTAAAACAGACAGATTAGAGACACACTGTGAGACAGACAGATTAGAGACACACTGTAAAACAGACAGATTAGAGATTAACTATAAAACAGACAGATTAGAGATACACTATAAAACAGACAGATTAGAGACACACTGTGAGACAGACAGATTAGAGACACACTGTAAAACAGACAGATTAGAGACACACTGTAAAACAGACAGATTAGAGATACACTATAAAACAGACAGATTAGAGACACACTGTAAAACAGACAGATTAGAGACACACTGTAAAACAGACAGATTAGCGATACACTATAAAACAGACAGATTAGAGACACACTGTGAGACAGACAGATTAGAGACACACTGTAAAACAGACAGATTAGAGACACTGTAAAACAGACAGATTAGAGACACTAATGCAACATTGATGTGATACTAATGTGACATTATGTGGCACTAACATGATACTAAGGTGACAGTAACGTGACACTAATGTGACACTAATGTGACTCTAATGTATCCAAAGTAAAATGAAAAATACTGGTGAGTAAATCCGTTAAATCTATGTCACAATGTCAGGGTCAGGCTCAGGGTTGGGGTCAGGGTCATATGACACAGTTTAATGTCAACAGGAGGCGCTCAGCTTACTCACATTGACAGGCTGTTGATGTGAGTGTGTGTTACCTGACTGTTCTGTCTGAACTCTGACAGCTGCTGTTGCATCACTGTAACACGATCACAAATGAATTCATCTCATGTTGTCCTCATGTTCACGTGTTCGTCGGTCTCAGATCAGAATTTGTCAAAGTTTAGGAGGAGTTATTTCTGATCAAATCTAATGACGACGACACATTAACAGTGTCCTCCATTGTCAGAGTATTGTCCAGCCTCATAAGATCCAACACGCTGTTGTCTTTTCTGCCACCAGGGGTCCTTGCTGTGTTTACACAGAGTAGTGATGAGTGTTGTATTTCATGAGGCTGGAGCATGTTGCATCTCTGTTGTGGCGCCATCCGAATAATGCCAACAGACTGAGTCATTGTTTCTGTATCGTCTACATGTGGCTTCATCCATCCTCTGATTTTAAGATGAAGCTGGAAAATGGATCAGAAATAATAGAAGCTGCTTAAATGAAATCTGCTCTGAGTTGATCTGATAACAGCTTGTCTTGTTTTTTTTTTGGGGGGGGGGGCAGCTTAAAAAGGGGCCGCCGGTGCCTCCACCACCAAAGGTCACACCTACCAAAGAGGTGGCGGAGGAGCAGATCATTGACCTGTTTGGAGGAGAATTTTTACCGGCACCTTCACCATCACAGGTCGGTGGAGTCTTCACATATATTCTGTGTTCCTAAAAAAGAGATAGTTTACATGCACCATGTGTTGTATACAATTGCTTCTTGTTTTACTGACGTTGTTGTTGTTGTTGTCCACAGCCCAATGAACGGCCAGGAGAATCACTTCTTGACCTGGACTTTGATGCTTTTCAACCGGATGACAGTGTTTCGCCAATACCACAGGTTCGAGTTCTTTAAATTAACTGCTTTACAGCGTACAACGTCCCTCAGTCCCTGGACCCTCTGTCCCTGGACCCTCTGTCCCTGGACCCTCTGTCCGTGGATCCTCTGTCCTTGGACCCTGTGTTCTTGGACCCTCTGTTCATGGACCCTGTGTCCTTGGACCCTCTGTCCCTGGAACCTGTGTCCGTGGATCCTCTGTCCTTGGACCCTGTGTTCTTGGACCCTCTGTTCATGGACCCTGTGTCCTTGGACCCTCTGTCCCTGGAACCTGTGTCCTTGGACTCTGTGTCCCTGGATCCTCGGTCCTTGGACACTTGTACCCTCTGTTCCTGGATTCTCTGTCCTTGGACCCTCTATCCCTGGACCCTCTGTCCTTGGACCCTCTGTCCCTGTCCCTCTGTCTTTGGACCCTTTGTCCCTGGACCCTGTGTCCCTGGACCCTGTGTTCTTGGGCTCTGTGTCCCTGGACCCTGTGTCCTTGGGCCCTCTATCCCTGGACCCTGTGAAACCTAAGGAAGAGACAGTGAGGACAGATCAGTTTTCAGGACAAACTATTCTGTGGCACGTAGAGTGTTGTGATAAATAATTTGCTTTAAATAATGTCGTGTTTCTAGTTTTTATCTAAACCATACAGGTGTTTAAAAATGAAACGCCTGTGCTCAGGAAATCGTAAAGTTTGGGTGGGAGGAGAGCAATATGAATGAAGGTTTGGTAGTCGCACCAGCAAGAGCTTCAATTTACTTTCACTGCTGAAAACACGAATAATGTTACCGTTGGTAAAATCAAACAAAATCCATGCTCTACTTTAGAACTGCGGTGGTTGTGTCAAAGCAGGCGACTAGTCATTTAAAAGTAAAACCTCTGCTGTTAAAGTGTGAAATAAAGTTTCTGAACGTGAGTAGTTGCTACTTAAATATTTTTAATGTTGTCAGGCAAACACTGACTGACTTTACTTTTTCACTCTTTAACTTTGAATGTTGCTAACGGCAACATGATGTGCTTAAATTTCCTTAATTATGATAGTAATAGTAAATATAGCCGCAAGCGGCAATTCCAGAGTTCGAGCCAGCATGGAAATTTGAGATTTGAAAGCTGGGTAGAATTAGCACCTTTGATAGTTCAGGACACCTACCTCTAAGATTATCAACAGGTTTGATGACAATCAGACAGTTGCTCATGCATTTATGTCCAAATCTTTATTGGGCCACGCTCTTCTTTGGAAGCACTGTCACTTTGTATTGGTCAACTGCAGAAACATTTTGGAGAAATGCATTAATGGCTTAATTAAAAAAACATACACCACAGGATTGAAACTTCAGGCTCATCTAAAGATAAGTGTCTAATAAGAAGTACTTCCTTTCGCCACTAGGTGGCGCTATGACTATCACAGTATTTTGTCATATAAATGTGTTCAGGGTGGGACTAAAATTAATCATGTGAAGTTTGGTGGACATCGGACCATTTACTCCAAAGTCATAGCAATTTCCTGTTTCATGGCGAGACATCAAAATTAAACCCTCTGCAGCGGGCATGGACACTAATGATATGTCATGTTTGTGAACATCAAATATAGACCACAGCACTGAAATTTTATGTTAATCCAAAGATAAGTGTCTGATAAGAAGCACTTCCTTTTGACTAAAGGTGGCATTATGACTATCACAAAATATTGTCATATAAATGTTTCCAGGGCGGGACTAATATGACTGATGTTAAGTTTGGTGGAGATTGGACCACTTACGCCAAAGTTATAGCAATTTCGTTTTTCATGGTGAGACCTCAAAATTCAACGTTCTGCAGTGGGCGCACCATTCAACACTGGGCAGATCCTCTAATAACTTTTGGTCACAAGGTGGTCAGGCTCATAAACCAAGTTTGGAGCCAATCTGATCAAATCTGTAGGACAAGTTCATTAAAACACAACATGTGTGAAATGCCAAAAATCAAATCAAATCACAACAACTTTATTTGTCCCAAAGTGCAATTCAGTTTGACAGTTCACCAGGCCCACAGATATCCATGCACACAATCATACATCCACAGCAGCAATTAGTTGATGTCAGTGAGGCCCGCAGGCGGCCTTCTCTGTCTCCCACAGGGAACACACAAGAAATACACAGCACTACCAGTCGTTAGTCTAATGATACAACAAAAGTACACAAGAACATGCAGCAATAATACACAAGACAATAATAAGTCTGATGAACATCAAAGACAGGGTGTAGTACACCACGATAAATTCACAAGACAATAATAATATCTGATGATACATCAAAACAACATAAAAAAAAACATAGTGCACCCAAGTACACAAGCTAAGAATCCCTCAAGTCACTTCCATAGACTTGAATCAAGGTTTAAAGTCTGATAGCAGACAGGATAAAAGATCTGGAGTGGCGGTTAGTTTTCCTAGATGGAGCTTTAATGCGACGCCCTGAGGGCATAAGTGAAAACTCAGTGGACAGAATATGGTCATGCTGAGCAATGATTCCCTTTGCTTTTCTGACCACACGTTTGTCCCAAAGGGAACTCAAATCTTCCTGCTTCACACCAGTTATCTTGGAACAGACCTTCACAATACCATTCAGGCAATTTTTATCTCTTACTCACAGGCCGTTAAACCAACAAATGAACGATAAGGTCAGAAGGCTTTCAATAAAGGATTTGTGAAACAAAAACTTAATGGTTTTGCTAACATTGAAGGAGTTCAACTTCCTAAGTAGATAAATCCTCTGTTGACCCTTCATTGCAATAATATTAGTGTTCACATCAAATCTTAGCTGGGAATCAAATACTGTTCCCAAGTATTTATATGAATCAACAGTCTCCACCTCCTTGCCATGAATAAAGTTTGCAACAGGCTTGGTACGATTCTTGCCAAAGTCAGTGATTAGCTCCTTAGTTTTAGACACATTAAGGTCCACAGAGTTATAGTCACACCAACTGATAAAGGCTGTAAGAGCACTGCCATGACCTGCTGCTGGACCTTGGAGAAGGGAAAGAAGAACCGTGTAATCTGAAAATTTGACTAAGTAGCTTTCTTCTTTGACAGACCTGCAGCTATCAGTGTATAGAATAAAAAGAAGGGGAGAGAGGACACACCCTTGGGGTGAGCCTGTGTTGGAAATCAGGACATCTGACATGACTCCATTAACTAAAACCCGCTGTTTCCTCCCTGTTAAAAAGTTAAGAATCAATAATAGAAGCTGATGTGGTAGATTAAAATGCACACTGAGGTGATCGATTGAAATGTGCGGTTGCATCTTATTGAAGGCCGATGAGAAGTCGGCAAACAAGAGTCTAGCATGAGAGTTTGGTTTCTCCAAATGCGTATAGATCTTATTTCGGTTGAACAATTTAGCATCCTCCAGCCCCCTCCCAGCCCGATCCAGATTTCCCGCAACCAGGGACGCAATCTCATCTTTTAAAATTCTTTCAAAGTGTTCAATAATTAATGATGTCAGGGCGACTGGCCTGAACTCATTCAAATCACTGGCTCTCTTTACTTTAGGAATGGGAATTATTGTGGAAGTCTTCCTAAGTGAGGGTGACACACAGCTATCAGCGCATAATTGAAAAATTTTTGAGAAGACTCAACTAACCTGATTGGCACAGTGATGTAGGACTCGCCCACCAATGGTATCCAGGCCTGCAGCCTTCCTAATATTTGTCCTCTTTAATGAGGCAGCTACATGCTCCTGTGATATCACTAAGGATTTGTGGGGTACAAGAGAGTTCCTTACCCTAGAGACATAATCAGCAACATCAGGTTTTTCAAAACGAGAAAAGAAAGAATTAAAACAATTTGACAGATCAGTATCATCAACCCCATTAATTCTGATGTGATCCTCTGTTACATCAGTATAGTGATCAATAGATGCCATTGCCTTGATACCCTGCCAGGCAGCCCTCATAGTATTGCTGCTGAATTGCATTTCTATTTTCTTTTTGTACTCTATTTTGGCCTTGAAGATTTCATTTTTAAGTTCCCTGGCAACATTATTTTTCGTCTTTTCCAGAGGGTCCCCTGAGTAAAAAGTTCTTTTCTTTTTGTTAAGCACCGATTTAAGCTTCTTGGTCACCCAGGGTTTTTTATTAGGATATACAGTGGTTTCGGACACCCTTAAAATTTTACACAATCTCAAATATAATCATGAAATATTTGTGAAAAAATCTTTTTTGTGTTTCAAAAGGTGTGGCTGCATTAGACAGATACAAACAAATACAAATTATATTTTTTTGTTTATTGTTTACAAGAAAAACTAACAAAACTAAATTCTTGACAGTTTCAATATGTCAGTTCTCAACATTGTCGGTATCAAAGTCAACAAATAACAGAGAATGTGTTCAAAACTGAACACAAAATAAATAAACCATCACATCATCAAATTAATATTTAGTAGTCCTGCCATTGGCACGTAGTAGAGCTCTAATCCTGGCTGGCATGTTCCCCACGAGCCTTTCACACTGTTGAGGGGTAATCTTGTCCCATTCTTCTTGAATTACTGCTTTTAATTCTTCTAAATTCTTTGGTTTATGCTTTGAAACAGACCTTTTGATAATCCACCACAGATTTTCAATGGGGCTCATGTCCGGGATTGAGCTGGCCACTCTAAGACCTGGATACTGTGCTCCTGCAGCCAAGTTCTACTGGCCTTGGATGTGTGGCAAGGGGCATTATCTTGTTGAAACATCCAGTTTTTACCTCGACAGAACAGTGCACGCGCAGAAGGGAGCATGTGGGTTTGGAGAATGGTACAATACTTGGTAGAGTTCAATGTGCCATCACAGACAGTGAGATGACCAACACCAGCAGCGCTCATGCATCCCCAAACCATGATACTGCCTCCACCATGCTTGACTGTAGGTACTGTACATGCTGGAGATAATGCTTCGCCTGGCCTTCTGCGTACCCTCACATTAGTAGGAGGAAGATAAAGCTGGAAACTGGACTCATCTGACCACAAAATCTTCCAGTTTCTGGCTGTCCAGTTCTTGTGTGCCTGGGCCCAACGACGCCAGGCTAACCTCTGTCTCTCATTGATCAGGGGCTTCTTGATAGCCTTGTAGGACCTTAAGCCATGATCTAAATGTGCGGGTGGAACACTGGACACCAGTTTGGTTTGACCACTGCTGCTGAAGCTCCTGTGATGTCATTCGGCGGTTTTGCCTGCACATGCGGATCAGGATGCGGTCATTTCTTGCTGAAGAAACCCTTGGACGCCCAGATCTTGGTTTGTCTTCCAAGCTGTTGGTTCGTCTGTATTTCTGCAGAGTGTATCCAAATGCTGAAGGACTGCATCTGCACTTCCTGGCTATCTGGCGGCAGCTGTACCCTTCCTGGCTGAGAATCTTTATCTTCAGGCGTGTTTCCTGCATTAGGTTCCTTGTTTTAGCCATTTTTGTGTCTGAAGAACTTTCAAATGTGCTGGCTTTATGTAGACACGAAGCTTGGCAACAAAAATTGTGTCTTTTAATAAAAAGAACGACCTTCATCACTGGTACCAAAATGACCCAATACTCAAAATGTCTTATGTATTTTTATGGAACCAATCAATTTTAAGTTTTTAATGGCTTTTTTAGGATTTATTTAGTATTTTGGCTGTGACTGTACTAAAAGAAATTGCACTTGAAGACCTAAGAGTGATTCTTAATGCAATATTTCACAAATGCATGGGGTGTCCGAAAACTTTTTTCCACCACTGTATAATGACCTTTTTGGTGGGTATAATAGAGTCTACACAAAAGGAGATATAAGATGATACAACATCCGAGACTTAATCAATATCGTCATTACAGGTGTCAAAAAAACAGTCCCAATCAGTACAATCCATACATGCTTGAAGAGATAAGACAGCATCCTCAGACCAGGTTTTGACTGTCTTTTCCGTGCACTCAAGGTGCCTGAAGCAAGGCTTGTAGGTGGGCATTAGGTAGACGCTGTTATGATATGGTGCTCCCAGAGATGGCATAGGAAGCGACTTGTAAGCACCACCCACCAAGCCATAACACAAGTCCAGGATAGAGTTATTTTTAGTAGTTGTACAAGTTGTTCATAGGTCTTAAGGGTCGAATCCAGGGAGCAGTGATCAAAATCCCCAAGTAAGAATTTAGGTACCTCTGTGCAGATTGAGTCAAACCTGTGGGTGACGTAAGCGATCAGCTGCGTTGCCGTAGTAACATTAGCTTTGGGGTGAATGTAAACAATAGTGAAGAAGAGTTGCTGAAATTCTTGAGGCAGGTAATGCGGACGGAGAGAGACGGTCAACAGTTCAATGTCAGGCGTACAAAGTCTCTCTCGAACAACAATGGTATTATAGTACCTGCGATTAATGTAAAGACATACACCTCCTCCATGACTCTTCCCTGTGATGTCAGGATCCTCGTCCCAGTCAGCGTCACTGAGCCATGTTTCAGTGAAAGCAAAAAGACAGGTTTCTCTGATTTCCCTCTTATACTTGACCCAAAGCTTCCAACTCGTCTACTTTGTTCCTAATAGACTGTGCGTTGGCGAGCAATATTGTAGGCAGAGGGGGGAGCCTGCGCCGGTTGTCAAGGCTGAGACTTTTCAGTCTCATTATTCTTCAGTTCATCCCATCAGGGGTTTGTGTTGATGTTTATCGATTATTGATATTTATTGGTTATTGATATTTATCGGATATTGATATATATTGGTTATTGATATGATGTTTATCTGTTTTCTGTACAAACCGTATTGACACCATGAGCTTCATGAACATGTGCTCTGCCTCTTTCAGACAGCTGTTCCTTGGGATATGTGGTCGGTGAGTAAAATCTGTCTATTGGTGTTCGATCAAAAACATTCACTAAATTTATGATCCAGTTTTTTTGGGGGGTAAAATTTATTTGGAGATAAAAGTATGAATGACGTAAAATCAATCAGTATATTAAAAGACAGTACACAGATCTCTGAACATATGAACCATCTTCTGTCCATTTTTTTAGGCAAACACACAAACAGCTGAGCCTGTAAGTAAAACACAACATCTGTTCTTCATCATTATCATCATCATCATCATCATCACTAAAACCTTATGAATCACTGATAGAACTTCAGTATATTTACAGAACCATCCACTTGATTCTTGTTTTCAGTTGGTTCTGTTGGCACAAAGATAATTTTATTTACAGAAGTCACAGTTTACCTCGGAGGGGTTGTAACAAACAACATTTCTCCGTCATCTCACAGATCCTTTCTTCTGTTGACACCAGTGTATGTACACCAGGGGCGATTGCTCTGAGACAACAGGGGAGGCTGAACTTCCCACAAAATTTCATAGAAGAAATGGTCAAATATGCACTATTGAATTTACATTAAAATAAGAATTTACATTGCATTAAACGTGCGCTAGGATGCATTTCACATCGTGACTATGATGTTCAAACGTCAGCTGTTTGTCACCAGTTTTCAAACGCGACCTCCCTGTCATACATGCTCGTGTCAGCACGGTGGATGCGGAGCCTCCAAGCATTCCAATGAGACAGCGCTGAGCAGGTTTTTTTCATGCAGCAAAGAGAGATGCTCATTGGATAAAGGCTCAGCCTCCTTGGGACCTAATGGAGCGGTAGGCAGGAGAGGACGCTCGGTGTCTGCATAATGATTGGAGGAACTGTCTAAAAGGCTGAACCCCTTTGTGATTGACAGCGCTTTGGAAATACACACCGGCATTGGCGACCCCTGTCTTCTGACAGAGTGTTTCCATAAAACATATAGCTCATTTTCACTGTTTGTACAGTTCAGGAGTTTAAACCCATCTGAAAATCTCTGAGGTGTGTGTTGCTGTGGTTCTATGTCATGAGTGTGGTTGAAAAATAGCTTGAATTAAATGTTCCTTTTATAAGTTACTGCCTTGCTAAAATATGACGCGTTATGATGTAAACCTAAAGTGAGCCTCCCCTGTTTGAAAGACCAGCAGCCGCCACTGATATACAGTATATCTGAAAATTGATATTAAACTTATTTGATGCAGGTGAATCTTGTCTCTTCAGAGATAACCGCTTAGTCTTAATTTACCCAGAATTCACAGTGATGGTTCTACTGACAGCAGTCAGGAACATGTTTTTTAATAACAGTTATGATCAGTCTGTCTTTGTGCAACCAGTCCTTGGATTCTCACATCGTTCCTGTCTATTGTCTTTGTCTTTGGGTGGGGGCGGGGTCACAATTTAACCCTACAATCCCTGCTTTTCCCGAGCAGGCTGCAGATACTGGCTTCATCGCTGACTGGTCCGCTGACTTTGGTTCATTGTCAGCAAACGGAGATGCTGCTTCAGGAGCTGAGGCCCCTGCTGTAGGGCTGGAGAGGGCACAGGGCGGGGCACAGGGTGGGGCTCAGGGCAGGCCCCAGGCAGATGACTGGCAGCCAGGTGCAGACACAGCTACTACACATCCTCAGGACAGTGAGCCAACCACAGCAGCTCAAGATGAGGTTAGCAGCTGGAACTCTCAAAGTAACCCCGACCTTCATCCCTCTGCAGTCAGAGGAGATGAAGATGAGACAAGACATGCAGATTCCGTGGGAGATACAGCAGGGCAGGAAGACCGCAGGAAGTCTACCCCAGGTCTTATATTCACCAATGAGTACGGTGAACAGATTGAGGACAGCACAGAGGACAGAGTAGACAAGTGGTCCAGGTCTCCAGATGGGTCTGGGTCTGAATATGAGACTGCTGAGGAGTGGGGTGATGGAGGTCAGGGTGGAGGCTGGGCAAGTGCAGATGATGAATTTTCTTATGAAGATCGTTCACCAGTGAATGTCTCAGAGGGATGGGGATCTGAAAACAATGGTGTAGCAGCAGATTGGTCTCAGATGGTAGGAAACATTTCCCCAGAGAGCAATGCAGCAGACAGAAAGTGTTCAGGTGAAGAAGAGCCAATAGGAAACCAAACTGATATCACATCAAGTTGCAGAAAATATTCTGAAAGTCGAGGGAAAGGACACAAAAGCGTTTTTAAATCTGAAACACAGGGAGGAGGTGTGTTTGATTCAGTGACCTCAGCTGAAACACAGGGAGGAGGTGCGTTTGATTTAGATCCTTTTGCTGAAACACAGGGAGGAGGTGCGTTTGATTCAGTTCCATCAGCTGAAACACAGGGAGGAGGTGCGTTTGATTCAGTGACCTCAGCTGAAACACAGGGAGGAGGTGCGTTTGATTCAGATCCTTTTGCTGAAACACAGGGAGGAGATGCATTTGATTCAGATCCTTTTGCTGAAACTCAGGGAGGAGGTGCGTTTGATTCAGTTCACTCAGCTGAAACACAGGGAGGAGGTGCGTTTGATTCAGATTCTTTTGCTGAAACACAGGGAGGAGGTGCGTTTCATTCAGTTCCCTCAGCTGAAACACAGGGAGGAGGTGCGTTTGATTCAGTGACCTCAGCTGAAACACAGGGAGGAGGTGCGTTTGATTCAGATCCTTTTGCTGAAACACAGGGAGGAGATGCATTTGATTCAGATCCTTTTGCTGAAACTCAGGGAGGAGGTGCGTTTGATTCAGTTCACTCAGCTGAAACACAGGGAGGAGGTGCGTTTGATTCAGATTCTTTTGCTGAAACACAGGGAGGAGGTGCGTTTCATTCAGTTCCCTCAGCTGAAACACAGGGAGGAGGTGCGTTTGAGTCAGATCCTTTTGCTGAAACACAAGGAGGAGGTGCGTTTGATTCAGATCCTTTTGCTGAAGCACAGGGAGGAGGTGCGTTTGAGTCAGATCTTTTTGCTGAAACACAGGGAGGAGGTGCGTTTGAGTCAGATCCTTTTGCTGAAACACAAGGAGGAGGTGCGTTTCATTCAGTTCCCTCAGCTGAAACACAGGGAGGAGGTGCGTTTGAGTCAGATCCTTTTGCTGAAACACAGGGAGGAGGTGCGTTTGAGTCAGATCCTTTTGCTGAAGCACAGGGAGGAGGTGCGTTTGAGTCAGATCCTTTTGCTGAAGCACAGGGAGGAGGTGCGTTTGAGTCAGATCTTTTTGCTGAAACACAGGGAGGAGGTGCATTTGAGTCAGATCCTTTTGCTGAAGCACAGGGAGGAGGTGCATTTGATTCAGATCCTTTTGCTGAAACACAGGGAGGAGGTGCGTTTGATTCAGATCCTTTTGCTGAAACACAGGGAGGAGACAAGGGGGGTGGTTTTGAATTTGATCCATTTACTGAGACCTCAGGAGAAGATAGAGTTGGGTCCGCTGTGAATGCGAGAGGTGGGTGGGACACAGACTTGTTTGCCAGCAGTTTTCCAGAGGCCTTTGCAGGGACTGAAGGTAGTCACAGCAGTGGCTTCGACTCTTCTGTCACCCAACAAAACTCGACGTCTGCTGCTGTGTCTGGAACGGCAGAAGCAATCAAAGATGTAAATGTTACCAGAATTCACAAAGAACCAGAAAATTCAGACATGTCCGAAGATGAAGCTGCAAACCGGAGATTTGGAAAGTTGTACCAAGAGCTAGATACAGAAAAGGAAGAGGTACTTGACATCCTGCAGTCCTCAGTGTGGTAGATTAGAGTAGACTTTCTGTTGTCTACCCTCCCACAGATTGAGAAACAGTGAAAGTAGTTGTCCTGAAACCTGGATCCCAGCCTGAGCTCCTCCTCCTGCCTCCCGCTTGCATTGTCTGCTTGTTCATGCCATACTTTTATTTTCACATCAAATCAATCTTCACTACTCATGTAAGACTTGTTTTACCTGAATGCTTCAAATGCTAATTAATGTTTTTGCGATTTAATTTAGGTGACCAATACATTTAATGGATTCTCGCAGGTAATTTTTGAAACTACTTTGAAACAACTTTTTTTTTCTTTTTTTAGTGAAGTCAACTTTATTTTTATGGCTCTTTTTGTCGAGCCAAAACATTGAAATCTGTAGTTTGTCCTGATGACAGTGATCACAGCATGCATCACATTTTAATTCCAGACTGTTCAGAGCAACGTCAGTCCACAAGAACTTTTGATTTTAGTTTGATGTAATTTTTGACTGTTGCTTTTAGCATTCAGCCTTCCAGCTGTAAGTTTCAGTGTTCCAGACAGTAGTTAACTTTCAATGACTAGTGTTTATTTTCTACCTAGCTTATCAGTTTTATCTTTCAATGGAACAGGGCCACTGTAGAGGTCACAGCAGAGGTCAAAGGTCACTTCGATGGTCAAAGGTTACTGCAGAGTTTTGGTGCATTAGACACTGACCTCACTTACCCAATCAAATCCTCAGAAGCCTTGTTCTCAGTAACGTCCTCTAGCTTAATGTTTTCTATGAATGCTTTATAATCATGTGTTTGCAGGTCCTGATTGTCAGTTGTGACTCTTCTTCTTTTCAATTTTTAATGCCTGCGCTTCGAAGGATGCCACTGTCCCATCATTTTTTGCTGATTTTGATAAGATGGTGAGTTTTAAATGTCATCATGTGACTTTGAATGCTGTGTTAATGTCCTATATGTACTGTTATTTGCTTAATTTGGATGATGGCAGATGTGAAACTTTTCTACTTATTGTTTGTTCTAAAGTGTTTTTTTAACCTCAAAAATATAATCTGAAAGGTTTTCTTCTAATTGTAACAGTAAGTATAGCATAACTGGTTTGGGACTCACATCATGGTGTTAGTTCAGAACAATGGATCCACCCCCCCACCCATCAGTATCCATTTCTTTGAACAGAGAGTAGTGCAAATATGAAAGATGGATCCAATCCTGTCCTGTAAGCAATTTTCATCTGCAGATAAATTCCTACACAATGTCTAACTTTAACTAAATTAATCAGTGTTTCAGTACCAGATGCCTCTCAGGCAAACTGTTGTGCAGAATACCCAGATGATATCAGAATCCATGTAGGAAGGAAGTATTTTGCTGCTTGGAGAAATCAAGCTGTTAGTTTGAGACCCGAGCAGGCAGTCAGATGAGCATGAAGAAATCCAACACTTTGGCTGGTGTCTGTGGTTCAGATCACAGGCTGGCTTTTGCAGTCCAGTAATATAGGGGGTAGCAGTTCTGTTGGCATAGATGCATGTAGGTCATACTTCCACCAGGAGGAGGGCAGGTGGCTGTAGCAGATCCTGAACCGGCCTGACTCCCTGCTGGATCACCAAATGCTGTGTTGCTGCCATTACACAGATTAGACCCAGTGCTTGCTTCCTGCCGCCCAAATAGAGCCCATGTTCTGGAGCTGAGGCCAGTTTTAGTGTCTGTGTGTGTGCTCTTGTGTTTGGGGCAAGGTGAGAGCCCAAGAAAGAAATTAAATAAACAACTTTGGAAAAACCTATTTGATCAAATAGGTAACCTATAAAGTAAATGTCTAAAGTGTCAAATGCTGAAGTGTATTCTCAACATGACAGTTATCACATTACCTTCAAAGATTGTGGACATCAAGGAAGTGTCAGTGCTGGATCTTGAAAAGCTGACGTTACATAAATGTTTAAGAAGAAGGTGCAGTCGCATGAAAAGCTGCAAAAGTAATCAGAATCAGAATCAGAAATACTTTATTGATCCTCGAGGGGAAATTATTTATGTTACAAATATATATATATATATATATATAAGAGCAGGTTTATTAAGTGTAATTTATCATGATATATGAAAGATGTGGAATATTGTAAAACTCGCCCCCCCAGTACTTTCCAGACCTGAACATATACCCCGTACTGAAATCTCACGTTCTCAGATGTCTGTCTGCTCAACACCTCCTGTGTCAACCTATGGACTTTCATGGGCAGAACCTTCAGTGTAGTGGCCTCCACCCTCTGGCAGAAATTTGTGGACATCTTCAAAAATGTCACCTGTTCACAATCATCTACAGACTCAGTTAATCCTGTGAAACACAACATCATTTATGTTTGTGTGTTATTTGTTCTGCCTACATGTATGGAAAGAGTCAGTGGGTTCATTTAGTAGCGACATAAAATGAAATCTATTATTACTAATACTATCTACTGTATGTTGTCTATAGTGTGACTGACCTTACAGCATGTTGGCAACATGTTGCTAAATGTGTCCAGGCAGAACTCATGCTTATGAACTTAAGTCTTACATCAGAGACTGTATGATCACCATACCATGACCACCAAACTGTGACCACTAAACAATGACCACCAAACAGTGACCCCCCCAGTCATGATCACCAAGCTGTGACCATCTAACCATGACCACCATACCAATGTTTTGGCAGCTACACATGAAGTGTTACAGCCCTTGCTGGTACATGATACTGATAATTTTAGCATATTTACGTTTTGTTTTTATATAATTTATTAATAAGCAATGTAGTCATGACATCAGCTCTGTTCTGCCTGTCATCATTTCTTTTCCATGTTGTGTATCTAACGGTGAGGAGGGACTGAACGCTGATGAAGTTTAAGATGAAGAACATGAGCAGATACGAGGGCAGGACTGGAATTAATGAGCGGTCAATTGAGATGTTCAGAATTCTTTAATTGAATTTGATTTAAAAGGTCACAGTTGAACAGTTTTGTGTTTGATCGCCATCTTTTTTACAAAAGAACGAAGTGACTGCTGAAACAACTGAGGCTCCAGAAGCCTTGGACACAGAAGTTTCTGAAGAACAAGACAAACCTGCAGCTCCCTCTGCTGGTGAGGAACCCACAGCTTCCTCTGCTGGTGAGGAACCCACATCTTGCTCTGCTGGTGAGGAACCTACAGCTTCCGCTGCTGGTGAGGAACCTACAGCTTTCCCTGCTGGTGAGGAACCTACAGCTCCCTCTGCTGGAGACGAGGAGGAGGAGGAACCTAAAGCTGGTGACGAACCTCCAAGTTCTCCTGCTGGAAAACAGATCGAAGAACCTCCAGCTCTGTCGGTTGGTGATCAAGATACAGGAAGTTTTGTCAGCGTGACAGAGAAGAAATCTGATGTGAGTTAACAAATTAATCACAATATCTCACTTCATCAATGTGTGATCTTCTCTTCATCATCACCATCATCATCATCATCATCATCACCATTGTTATGATCATCTTTGTCATCATCATCATTATGGTGACCATCATCATCATCACCACCATCATTATGACGACCATCACCATCATGTGTGAATCATTAAATTGTGTATTTACATTATAAATTATTGAATTGAGTTCATTGTTTATATCTGTTGTTTTGAGTTCCTCTCTGATTTAGTGTCTGTGAGTTTGTCTCTTTGAATTTGTTTCTGTGAGTTTGTCTCTTTGATTTTGTCTCTGAATTCGTCTCTTTGAATTCCTATCTTTGAATTCTTGTCTTTGATTTCATCTCTGTGAGTTCGTCTGTTTTAATTCTTGTCTTTGATTCAGTTTCTTTGAGTTCATCTCTTTGAATTCGTCTCTTTGAATTCTTGTCTTTGATTCTCTCTTTGAATTCTTGTCTTTGATTTTGTCTCTTTGAATTCTTGTCTTTGAATTCGTCTCTTTGAATTTGTATCTTTGATTTCGTTTCTGTGAGTTCGTCTCTTTGAATTCTTGTCTTTGATTTTGTCTCTGTGAGTTCGTCTCAATGAGTTTGTGTCCTTGATTTTGTGTCTGTGAGTTTGTCTTTTCTTCGTGAATGATGTTATTAAATGTTATTTTTTGTCCAAAGTTGACTGTTGGATCTCCCGGAACTGAGAAGGCGGAGCTTGGTGAGGTGTGTAGTTCTGCTCTGAGTGTAGTTTTTGTTATTAATAAATAATGAATGTTTGTTTATTGTTAAAGATGTGTTACTGTGAAGAAGAGACATCCTTGATGCAGTGCTCAGATTCAAGACAACACGACAACATCCTTTATGTTGCAGCTACAAAACACTTAAATTGAACTTTTTAGTTATGACAGCTGCTGATGTTAAAGGTTTATAATTAATCCTGGAATTAAAATTTCTTGATTAACAAGAATGTGTCAATGTGTGGAAATTGTCTTTCATAAGGATATTTATTTCTGTCTCAAATACTTTTTCATCGTTTGCTGAGGTTACACTGTGTACTGTGATGACCCCTATGCTCCATTAGCTGATGTTTTATCTCTAATATTAATGAAGTGAAATACTGCAGCAGAATCTGTGATGCTAACAGCTACTGACCATGGATTATGTGATTCTGAAAAAGTTTCTGTTCCTGTTTTAATGAAATGATTTCTGTGATTCGGCACAGATTCCTCCTGTGGATGAAGCAAAACCATCTCCAGATGAAGCAGCTCCATCGGTAACTTTCACTTTACTTTGATTGTGACCATTAATATAAAAACAAAAATCACTAACTCAGACCCTGTCATTTCATCAGTCCTGAGTGAGTATAATGAAACATTTTCCCAAATCAAAAGTGTCTGTCCATCCATCCATCCATCTCCAGTGCAGTGTAATCCTGTCAGTTCCTTCAACTTGATCAGTTAATTTAGTCATTTGTTGCTGCTGGCTTATAATCCTCCATGTTACCTGACAGTTCTGGTGATCTATTATTACTGGTTGTGGAGTGACTTAACTAATATTTAAATTACTTTTAATTAAACACCATCCTACAACAACTAAAAAATGGTTGATAAAAATACAAATGTGGAGCTTAAACTAGTAAAAAAAAATGTGTTTGAGAATATAAACATGAATACACTCATTAAACATTCTCTGTAAATTATATCATTACATTGCTTATTATTATAAATTAGGCATAGTAAGATAAAGAGATGATACAAAGGATAAAGACTAACTCGAATGAAAAAGTGAGACTGAGGCCCTTGAAAGTTTTGGAAACAAGTTCTTAGTTCTCTACATAAATATTTTTTTGTGTCTGGGTCACATTTTTCTTCTTTATTATTATCATCACTGAGAGAAAGTAAAAAGTTATTCATGTGACAACTAAATGTTTTTTTATCTTCTGTAGGAAAAGATGCCAATCCCATCTGTTGTGATTGAGCCTGCCTCCAGTAATGAAGGCGATGATGACCGTGATGCTGACATCATCTCTCCCACTGCCATCAGTGACAACGGTGTGACAGCTGGAAACCAGCCTATCAAACACATGAGTCCAAGTGGTGGAGTGTCGGGCCTTCCTGATGATTTCCTGTACAAGGTGGGTTTCGTCTAGATGCTAACAATCTGACAATCAGCTGAAATCAGCAAATTGAAAAATACATTTGTATTGTTGTTATTATTATTTTGTAAAGAAATGGTTACCATGATTAATTGGATGATGGTGTTTCTCTCTCTGCAGGTGGAGACAATGCACGACTTTGAGGCTGCGAATTCAGATGAGCTCGAGCTGAAGAGAGGTGATATAGTGTTGGTGGTTCCTACAGCTTCAGTAGAGGATCAGGTGAGAACAACTGGTGATCCATACAAGTCCAGTAGTTTAAGTCCAACAGCATCCTGAAAGGAAGAGATGAAGAGTGTTGACAGTGATGTTTGTGTTTGTTGTTGTAGGACGCCGGTTGGCTCACAGGGATCAAAGAAAGTGACTGGTTAAGACTCGGAGCTGGTGCTCACAAAGGACTGTTCCCAGAAAACTTCACTCAGCGTTTGGAGTAAGAACCGTATGCAGCTGAGTAGAAGTTCAAGACATTGTTGTCCAAGCTGCCCTGTCAGCATGTAGCCAGCCCCAGAAAAAACCCTTTTAACCTGCTGCAACTGTCTGCTGGACAACTTACGGCTTTCTCTGGTAGATGAAACTTCACAAAGTCACGCTTAATAAGTACTACTATTCCCAGGACAACTGAAGATTATAAGCATGTTGTTAAGAGTGTGGTCTGCGCTCTTCTGGAATTAAAATGTTTTTTGTTTTTGTTTGTTTTTTTGCTGTTGAAAGAAAGACAAAAACATGTATGATGTATTTATTGGGAATGTTGCAATCTCAACATGTTCACGCCTACAAAAAGCAGAAAAAAATGTTTCAGAAGAAAAAAAGAACTGTACCTCCTTTGCACCGAGTGTGTTGTACTGATTTTGTTGCTCTGCTGTGGAATATATCAGAATCTGTAGTGCTGTGATCTATTTAAATGTTACTGAGTGTTTCATAAAACTCCTGATTTTTCTTTCCAGATGTTATGACTGTTTGTTTTGAATCACTGTTTGTGTATTTCTGTAACATCATGGTTAATTGTGTGGTTTGTGTGTGTGTGTGTGTGTGTGTGTGTGTGTGTGTGTGGTTATTTTTTCTTTGGTAGATGTGGTGATGATTTAAGTCACTGATGAGTGTTGCTGTGTTTTTGCCAAAATAATATTGATATTTGTCATCTGAGCATTGGCAAATGAACCAGTGCACATTCAGAATGATAATCTTTAATATTTTATGAAAATGAGTATTTGAAGATAAAAAGTCTAAAGATTTTGCCCACTATTGCAAATGTCATTGTATAGCTGTAGAAGTCACGTCTAATGAAAAATTATATTTGCGAGAAACAGAGTCAAGTAAAAGACATTTTAATGTTATCAGCTATTTTAAGTATATTATCACAAGGAGGGTGTCAACAAATGCAATATGCAATCTATGTCATTAGTAAATTTCAGGTCTCCATATTCCAACAGTTCTGTAGATCAACAAATATGATGTCACTTCCTTTGACAGTGAAATGAAATCTTAATGTAGACATTTTTGTGATGTACATACCATAAACATTTATGTCAATATCAATAAAGACTTAATAGTGAAAAAAATGTTAAGAGTTTTGTTGGGTTGTCCACAGTTCAGTGTTCAGCAACATGAGTGATTTGATAAATGAGATCACAAATCACTCTCATGCTGTGTTCACATCAAACATGATGAACGTGATTTACTCGTGTGAGTAAATGAAAATTCATCATGCTACTCGCTCAAGTTCGGATGCTGGGCCATGATGTAAAATTCGGGTTATTTCATCAGACGCGCGAGTATGAGCCTGCCCATCTTTACTAGATAACAACAACATTACTTCCGCCATTTCTTTCTCTCATCGACTGTGGCTGAGATCACCACGATTGCTGCACTGTATCTGCTCTAAAGGTTCCAGATTCGTCAAATAGATTCAAGCTATTCAAGCTCCTGACAACATGGGATCCCAGTTCTTTAATTACATGGAGGGATTTTCCATTGTCCTCTTGGCCGTCGTGGATGCCAGGTATTGCTTCCAGGTGATTGATGTCGGGGGGCTACGGGAGGACGAGCGATGGTGGCATTCTGGCCAACTCAGCCTTTGGTCAGGCACTTCGCTCTGGCACCCTCCATCCGAGAGGTGTGTGAAGGTGACCTGTGTTCCTGTGGAAGACGACCCCTACGTGGAGTGGTGACATGGAGCTGCTGCCAGGTCTGGGCAGAGTTGCAGCAAACACTTCTACAAGAGAGGCCATCAGGGTTTGGGAGACCTTCACAGCGTACTTCTCCACAGAGGGAACGGTCCTGTGGCAAGCCAACGTTGAGTTCACAAGCACTCCTACAACGGTTCTTTTAAGAGCCACCCACATATCACTATTGAGCAAACATCCCGCAGTATTACTATATTGACATTAAAATTGAAATAAAAATGAAATGAATGAATGTATATAAGCACCAAAAATAATATGCCAGTTCATGCATGCTAGGTTATCAATTGATATCATATTGTGAGATAATAAAGCTTTAATTTGGCATGTCTACACTGCAACATAATACAGTAAACATCAAAATAAAAGCAGACACCACCAATATGCTGACTATCATATCAATGGTGCTATCTTGTATTACTGTAGACATAAATATAGCATTTAAAATTTTAATTTAGAGAAGGACAACATGTCCATTTGATGTCCAGAACTGGTACTTTTTCTGTAGTAGCTGTGTATCCTGCACAATTGCATGACAGCGCACAAGCGCTTTGGGGTTGCATTTGATGTATGAAAAGGCTCTATATAAATAAAGTTTGATTGATTGATTGACAATTCAATTGTCCTACAGTATACATTATGCACTATATCCAGTGCAGATATTGTGACTCAGTATGACCACATTTAGCAGCAACCCAAACACATGTACACGGTACACGGTAAGTAAATAATCAATAGCAATTTGGAACATGTCACATGTACTTACTATTTTATGTATTTAAATGTATATACTGTTTTACTGATGAGGTGAATAATAACAAGAGTCTGTTAACTCTTCCTATATACATTTATTTTGTCTCCTTTTATAGATAGACCAGATTAGGGCTGCTTGATTATGGAAAAAATAATAGTATTAAAAAAACAATAAGACTCAGAAAATGTGTGGAACATATGTACAATATATACAGTGGCTCGATGTGAAGAGCCTCAGGGACACCTGGGATTATTCCTCAACAGCCTGGTTTGTTCCATGCAGAGATTGTTGCCCCAGTAGCTAATAAGCTATTCAGCACGCTCCAAATTAAGCAGAACAGTGCTAGATTCATAAATAAGTTTATGAATTTGGAATTTAACGTATTCCTTTGGGGTGACAATCTCTGAAGGAAAGGAACCAGGCTTCTGAGGAATAAATCATCCTCTGAGGGGGGAGGTTGAGGGGCAGGAGGAGTCCGACGGAGGGATTCGAGGAGAAGCCGCTCAATCTGTGCCTGCCTGTCTTGCTCACCCACCCCCCTGGCTCTCTTCCTGGTCCTCCTCGTCAGTGTATGAAATGGACACATCGTATTTTGTGAAACTACTGCTTCCAATCACCACAAAAGATGAAAATATCCAAGTTAATATTTGTTAAACTATTGAAATCAGGCAACAGACAAAAAGACATGAGTCAAACAAGAAAGGTAATCAATACAGTACTTGTCACAGTGTCACAGTACACTTAATGAAAAAAATATACTCGTACCATTAAACATGCAATCCAACTTTCGTCATGTACATACCGTTGGGTGGTCTTGCAGCAGCAGCCGGGTCCAGCAGAAGGGACAGCAGCAGCAGGGGCAGCAGCAGGGACAGCGGCAGCAGGGACAACAGCAGCAGGGACAGCAGCAGCTGGGTCCAGCAGCAGGGACAGCAGCAGGGGCAGCAGCAGCAGGACCAGCAACAGGACCAGCAGGGACAGCAGCAGCAGGGACAGCATCATTGCTATCTGCCTCAATTTCAGAGGACAGATATCGTGGCTGGTCTGTAGTAGTGACAGAGATGTCTTAGTTTTTGTACATAGAGTATATTAATTGTCTATGTCATTCTAACTTTCAGTGTCAATTACAGCACAGAAAGCATTTAATGCACCCATTAATACATCATACAGTTCCACTCATAGTAATATCCTTAATGTACAGAAAGAAATGATCACAGACTCACTAAAATTTCTGTTATGTATTGTTAATTCTAGATATTGAATATTTAAAGAAATAATTTTCAGTCATAAATAAATTTAACCAATATAGTAACTTCTTGTGTTTTTGTGTTTTTCAGTTGGGTTGTTCTATCCATTCTTCACATGTTTTGTTCTTCCTTGACCCGACCAATGTTACTGCTCGTCTCCCTCAGTACAACATACATATACTGTGTTTGTCTTCCTTTGTTCTTCTTCTTCTGTTTGTCCTTCTTGCTGTCTCCTTCCCATCTATTTCCTGTTCCTTCTTATGTCGTGTTCTAAACTTAGACTCCTATGAACTGATATTTTTATCCTTTTTATCAATTAGTATTTTTAGCTTACTGTTTTTAAACTTTTTTTTAGAGGGTTAGGGGTTAGGGTTAGGGTTGGGTTAGGGTTGGGGTTCATGGGATTATTGGATAATGTTGATGGCACGGGCAACACCATCACACCTGTGCCCCGAAGTCGGTTACTGGGTAAACAGGAAAAAAAAGGGTGCTGGGGGAACTAAGAGATGGTGGCGAAGCCAGGAGGGAAGGCGACCGCCACGCAGGAGGCCCGGGTTCGAATCCGGCCGGGAACAGGGCCGAAAAGGAATCATTTTGATGGTGAAGGGAGAAGTGGTAGTGGAATGGGACAGAGGAAGCGCCCAAGCACAGGTCAGGAGAGAACAATCATGATATGGAGGGAAGGGGGGGCTTAGTGATTAAGGTCAACGGCAGCAGAAAATCATAAATGAGCGGTGGCGAAGTGGACTAGGAGCAGGGGTGGCAAACGGGGGCCCCGGGTTCAAGGCCCGTCCAGGACAACGGCATTTTTCTAAATGTAATAGTGCGAAAAGTATAAAGAGTCTGAAAGTAAACAAACAGAGGATTAATTGTGATGATAAATTATAAAATATAAATTAATGCAGAGGAAAGGGTTGGGGTGTGGCATCAGGAGCAGGAAGGAAGGGAATAGGATGGAGTGAAGGCGGGAGAAAGAAAAAGCAACCAGGGGCGTTAAATTAAAAGAGGTAAAAGGAGTAATGAGGAGAGAGGCAGTAATGTAGACAATAACAGGGGATCAAGATGTGTAGTGTTTGGGTGTGACTTATTTCTGCAAGAGAGTGATAATATGGATATTATACAGTGGACAAAAAAAGAAAAGAGAACCAGTTGAAAATATTTTATTGGGTTTGGATTTTGAAACAAAAAAAAACAAAAAAACGTCGATAGCAGGGACGGCACCGTCGCTGTGGAGAAAAAGTGAAGGAGTGAGGTATTAGGTTGAGGGGGAATGACAGGTGGGAGAAGGGGAAGAGGTGGGAAAGCTAGATCTAAGGGGGAAGGAAGGAAGAGGAGAGGAAGAGGGTCAGGGAACTAAGGGAAATAAAAGGTACGAATGGGAAGGGTGGGAATAAGGGAGGGGAAAGGAGAAGAGGTGGGTGGGGAGGACCTTAGGGTGAGGGTCAGGGTCAGTGTGGGGGATGGGAAGTAGAAAAAGGAGGCGGGGAAGAGCAAGGGGAGGGGATGGGAGGGATGATGATGATGGGAGAAGAGTGTGCGGAGGAATGGAGGGGGGGAGGGTTAGGATAGGGGAATTGAGCCCTTCTCCCCTTGTGAGGGAAGGGAGGTGCACGGTCCTTCCACCCAAAGGACCCCCCATACCACTGGTCCCTTGCACCTTGGCGGGTGGGTTGGCGTCTCCTGCCGTAACGGACCTCGGTCCACCCCCCGTCCATGTTCGTATTGTTTTTGATTTTAATGTAGGCTTTGTTATTTTTATTGTTGTTTATTTTTATTGATATGTAATGAAATTAAGAAGCCTTATTTATTTGTTTTAAAATAATATGAACTAAAAGCGCTCTCCAAATTTTAGAAGAGGAAAATGTCTTTTTAAATGAATATAAAGTAAATGAATTTCTTTTAAACTATAAACTGAAAGTGCTTTCCTAAATTTTTGGAAAGAATAAACTGTTTTTAAAGCAAAAAATGAAATATGATTATGTTAAATGAACTCAAGGAGTTCAAAAAAAGGTTCAAAAGGAAACAAGGTGTGCCTCAGGACGACGTTTCGACCCTGTAAGGGTCTTCCTCAGGTCCGGCACACTGTACAAACTGTAAAAAAGAGCAATGGATCTGGCTGTGCAGAGAGATGTGTCTCCTACGAGCATCAGAGCAGAAATGAACTGGCTCTGTGGCTCCTCCCAATTTATAGCCTCTGTTCCCTCTTTGTTTTAGTGATTTTCAATTTTAACGGTAAACTGAACTTTCTTATATAAAACCCCTATTATTCAATTTTAACCTTATATTCCCCTTATGAAATGAAATATATGAAATTTATGTTTTCAATCACCTATGAATTTTTAATCTTTATTCGTAAATTTGTCCTTTTAGTATTAATTAGTTGTTTGTAACAGTTATTTATAAATTGACTAGGGTTAGGGTTAAGAGAACAAGGGTTATAATTAACTGGGGATTAGATAAGGACAATAGTGGGACTAAATTTAGGATAAAAATGTGGTTTTTAATAGGGACAAATAATAGATATAGGAGTTAGGGGGTTAGGGTTAGGCATGGAAATAGAGAAGTTAGTTAGGTTAGTAGGTTAAAGTTAGAAGAAGAAGTAGTTAGGTTAGTAGGGTTAGGTTAGGTTAGGTTAGGTTAGGTTAGAAGAAGAAGAAGAAGAAGAAGAAGTTAGGTTAGGTTAAAGAAGAAGAAGAAAGGTTAGGTTAAAGAAGAAGTTAAGAAGAAGAAGAAGAAGAAGGTTAGGTTAAGAAGAAGAAGAAGAAAGAAGTTAAAGGTTAGGTTAGGTTGGTGTTAGGTTGTGCTAGGTTGTGTTAAGAAGAAGAAGTTAGGCAGTTGTGCTGTGGTTGTGGTTAAGAAGAAAGAAGAAGAAAAGTTGTGTTAGGCTAGGTTGTGTTAGGTTAAAGAAGTTAGGTTAGGTTGAAGAAGTTAGAGGTTGTGTTAGGTTAGGTTAGGTTAAGAAGAAGAAGAAGAAGAAGAAGTTAAGAAGAAGGTTAGGTTAGAAGAAGAAGAAGAAGAAGTAGGTTAGGTTAAGAAGAAGAAGAAGAAAAAAGAAGAAGTTGTGCTGTGGTTAGAGAGGAGGTGTAGGTGTGAGTTGTGAAAGAAAGAGAGGTTGTGGTTGTGCTAAGGTTGTGTTGAAGAAGAAGAAGAAGTTAGGTTAGGTAAGAGTTAAAGAAGAAGAAGAAGAAGAAGAAGAAGAAGTTAGGTTAGTTAAAGAAGAAGAAGTTAGAAAGAAGAAGAAGAAGAAGAGTTAAAGAAGAAGAAGAAGAAGAAGAAGAAGAAGAAAGAAGAAGAAGAAGAAGAAGAAGTTGTGTTAGAGAAGAGGTTGTGAGAAAGAAGAAGTTGTGCTGTGCTGTTAGGTGTAGTAGGTTGTGCTAGGAGTTGTGGTTAGGTTAGGCTAGTTAAGAAGAAGTTAGTTAGGTAGGTTAAAGAAGAAGAAGTTAGGTTGAAGAAGAAGTTAGGTTAAGAAGAAGAAGAAGAGGTTAGGTTAAGAAGAAGAATTAGGTTAAGAAGAAGAAGAAGAAGAAAGAAGTTAAGAGGTTAGGTTAAGAAGAAGAAGAAGAATAGGTTAGGAGTTGGTTGTGAGTGTGCTGTGAGGCAGGTTGTGCTAGCTAGGCTAGAGGTTGTGTAAGAAGAAGAAGAAGAAGAAGTAGGTAGTTGTGTTGTGCTAGGTTGTTAGGTTAAGAAGAAGAAGAAGAAGAAGTTAGGTTGTGTTAAGAAGAAAAGAAGAAGAAGTTAGGTTAAAGAAGAAGAAGAAGAAGAAAGTAGGTTAGGTTAAAGAAGAAGAAGTTAGGTTAAAAGGTTAGGTTAGGTTAGGTTAAAGAAGAAGTTAGTTAGGTTAGGTTAGGTTAGGCTGAAGTTGTGCTAAAGAAGTTAAGAAGCAGTTGTGCTAAAGAAGTTGTGCTAGTTGTGCTGAAGAAAGAAGAAGAAGGTTGTGTTAAAGAAGAAGAAGTTAAAGAAGAAGTTAAGAAGTTAGGTTAAGAAGAAGAAGAAGAAGAAGAAGAAGAAGAAGAAGTTAGAGTTAGTTGTTAGGTTAGGTTAGGTTAGAGGTTAGGTTAGAGGTTAGAAGTTGTTAGGTTGTAGGTTAAGAAGAAGAAGAAGAAGAAGAAGAAGAAGAAGAAGAAGAAGTTAGGTTGTGCTAAAGGTTGTGCTGTGCTAGGTTGTGCTAGGTTAGGTTGTGAAGAAGAGTTGTGCTGTGTTAGGCTGGTTAGGTTGTAGGTTAGGTTGTGCTAGGTTGTGTTAGGTTAGGTTAGGTTAGGTTAGGTTAGGTTAGGTTAGGTTGAAGAAGAAGAATAGGTTAGGTTAGGTTAGGTTAAAGAAGAAGAAGAAGTTAGGTTAGGTTAGTTAAGTTAGGTTAGGAAAGAAGAAGAAGAGGTTAAGAAGAAAGAAAGAGTTAGGTTAGGAGTTAAAGAAGAAGAAGAAGAGTTAGAAGAAGGTGTGTTGTGTTGGTTGTGCTAAGTTGTGCTAGGTTAGGTTGTGCTGTTAGGTTAAGGTTAGGTTGTTAGGTAGGTTAGGTTGTGAGGTAGGAAGTAGGAGGTTGTGAGTTAAGAAAGAAGTTAGGAGGTTAGGTTAGGTTAGGTTAGGAGGTTAGGAAGAAGAAGAGAGTTAGTTAGTTAGGAGGTTAGGTTAGGTTAGGTTAAGTTAGGTTAGGCTAGGTTAGTTAGGTTAGGTTAGAAGTTAGGTTAGGTTAGGCTAGGTTAGGTTAGGTTAGGTTAGGTTAGGTTAGA